>NC_056733.1:818595672-818600672 GCF_019279795.1 Protopterus annectens
GTAGAGTACTGCTATAGTCATCTGTTGGAAAGTGGTCTTTCAGTAGTATATAGTATCCCTTTGCTGCAGAGCCGTAACTACAGTGGGGCGAAATGGAAAACTCCTCCAGGCGTTAACTCTTAGGAGACATGATGGGCGGGTACCAGTGGTGCTGGATTGCAATACCATCATTCTTTTATGAAAACCATAAGGCTGTAGTGGCTTTAGAAATGAATGATGATACTGCACTTGCAGGCATGGTTAAAGTGCAGAAGTGCTCCACTGTGTGGTGTGAAGCACTAGATGACCAAGCTACAGTTCTGCCTTACTGCTCCTTGCACACCTTAATCACGCATTGACAAATGACACAAACCTTCATTTTATGTGAAGGGAGTAGAGCGAGAGAAGTGTTCAGCTGTTGCTGCATCCTGAAGTCATATTTCTTTAACATTTTATGATCTGCTTCCCTGCTTGTACACCTACACCCTGGTGCAAGAGCTTTCCTCAAAGAAAAAGTAAGTAATCACGGCTGCACAGGTAAAAACCTCACTCTCCAAAGCCAAGAACACAGCATCCATGGGACCTGACAACATCCTTCTACATGAACTACAGAATGAACTGGCACCCCACCTAAGTATCATGTTCAATCATAGCCTCACCTCAGGCTTTGTGTCCATTGAATGGCGCACTGCGACAGTTATCCCACTCCACAAAGGGGAGGCCACAACAGACCCTGGGAACTACCGCCTCATTAGCCTGACGAGCCTGGTCTGCAAGGCCATGGAACGTATCATCATGGAACTCAAAAACAAAGTCATTGGAGATCTCCAAACTCTGGACCCCACACAGTTTGGGTTTGTAAAAGGCAGATCATGTCTCCTAAACCTGATAGACTTCTTTGTAGTAGTCACCAAAGCCATAGATGAGATTAAGGTGGTTCACACAGGCTATCTAGATCTCGCAAAGGTGTTTGACACCATCCCCCACTCTGGGATTATAGATAAATTCACTACACTAGGTATAAATCCCTATGTCACAAGATGGGTTGCCAACTGGCTTAATGACAGAATCCACACTGTGAAAGTAGCAGACTCAAAATCAGACTTCAGACCAGTGATAAGTGGAGTACCACAGGGTTCAGTCCTAGGTCCTCTCCTGTTTGGTATCTACTTCTTTGAAGTACAGGCTAACACAGAAGGTCTTTGGCTAACTAAATTTGCAGGTGACTGCAAACTAGGAGCCATAATCGAAACTCCTAATGATGTGGACATCCTACAAAAGGGCCTCACTGAGACAGATGCTTGGTGTCAAAGCCATGGTCTCAAGCCCAATGCCAAAAAGTGCATTGTCATCCCCTTTGGTAAAAACTCTGTACCCATGAACTACCACATAGACGGTAGTCTACTTAACACCAAAAGTGTGATAAGAGACCTTGGGACACAGGTGGACAGTAGTCGCTCCTTTGATAATCACATCGCCACAGTGGTCAGGAAATCCTTCTACGTGGCACACCTCATCACAAAAGGTTTTTCATCCAGAAAAAAAGTGGTCATTGTTCCCCTCTACTCATCGCTCATTAGACCCATTATAGAGTACAACGCCTCTTTTGGTATGTACCTCACAAGACATCTACAACAACTGGAAAGGCTGCAAAAATACCTCACAAAGAAGATTACTGGCCTCAAAGATGCCTTACGCAGACCGTCTCAAAAAACTTCAGCTTTACTCCGTCGCATATCGCCTACTCAGAGGCGATCTCTGCCTAACATACACAGCTGTGTCAAACCCAGAGATGTTGGACATGCTCCACTTAAAGAAATCCCAATCCCTCCGAGCTACACGCTCTAGGGACCTAAACCTTGTCACCACAGTAAACAGAACATGCTGGAGGGATAGATTCCTGTCCCAGAGACTTCCCATACTCTGGAACAGACTACCTTTGTCAAACAGAGCTCCTTTGATTGATAGGTAATAGGAAATTCACCCCGGGGATCACTTCTGTGGTTCTGCTTGACAGGGGCACAGAAAAATAATTTTCTTGGGTGGTGAAAGCCAGGGTACCTTTTTGGCTAGGCTTGTGTAGGCCCAATAGCCTAGTACCTACCTATGAAGTAGTTATAACAAAAAAATATGCTGTAATATTTTTGGGAGAGGGAAGGAGGCTGTTGAAGTAGATAGTTTGTTGCTTCCATTTTCCATATTCTGGAGTAAGTTTCTTGGTAAATCTTACCAGCCAAGGAAATGCGGTGTTAACAGTAAGTCCATAAGATAATTCATGGTAGATGCCCCCCTTAAATGAGAAGAACTGGAATAGGTAATGGGAGCCACACCTTATCCTGATGTGTGCATGGCACTGTGGATGAAATGAGGCTGGATTACTAGAGTAGTAGCATCTTCTGCAAAATTCTCTTCCTTGAAGATCAATTGCTATGTTTTTTTCACAGCATTGTATTTATTTTTAGTATTGTATAAAATGATTGTGTGCATTTTTTATTATGTGATGTTCCTTGTATTGTGCTGGTTACACAGTTGTGGAGCTTTTTTCACTGGCTTGCTGAGAAATATTTTTGATCAATCAGTGGTCTGTCAATAAATGGAAATTAATAAAAATAAATGTACTTTTATTTTTGTAAACATGCATTAAAGAATGGGCAGTTGGAAGTGTAGCTGTTGGGATGAAAAGTGTCACATTGCCGTCTACTTGACCTGAATAGTAAGTAGTTGAATAGAAGTTCTAGAAAGCTAACTTTGAAGTGTGTCAGACTGTTTGGCAGTCAGGCTTGGTTGTTTTCGCTTGCTGTTTAAGCTGCACCTTCTGATTTCTTGATAGTTGTATTGTACGATCCTTAGTGTATTGTTATAATGCGTTCAGTATTGATTAATTCATATCAAAACTATAATCCAGTTTCATTTCTCTTGATTCGTTAATGAGTATGCATCCTAGAGTTAGTTGTTTGATTTCTGGTAATCCCAGATGACAGCCTTTCAGGGACTCCGATGCAATATAATTTTAGCTTTGCAGCTGAGAAGCATGCCATTCAAGGCATCACACTGCCTCATTCATTACACTAGGGCAAACAGAAAAGCCCAGAGGATGCAAGGTAGCTGTTGTGGTGTGACCAGTTTTTGAAGATGTTAATATTGCTTCTCTTTCAAATAGCAGGGTAGTACAGATGACTGAAGACTATTAGGACAGGGTATTGTGAGATTAAGTGGAAGACATTTAATACTTTATCACTAAATATATATATATAGAATTTCCCCCAAATGAAATGAGGTGAACTTTAAAAATTAAACAGTTTTTGCTTTAGAGCCATCCTGTTTAACACAGTAGACAGGAGTAGAATTTGATATGTGAGTTAGAATTGAAAGACAGCTCTAAAAAGAGATTCACACAAATGTCATGAATGTGTTCTGCATGAGACAACAGCGCACTCTGTCCATTTAAAAATCTGGGACCCAGGAGAAGACAAAACGGCAGAGCTAAAATGAGGGCACATTGTCAAGGTACCACTGATTTCTGTACTCATTGTTTTGTGGTTAAGTGGGGGGGGGGGGTAATTTGTGTTGCCTGTGTAGATGGGAAAAAAACAGTGTACTATAAAGGCTGCAGTGTTTGGTCAATAAAGTAATTTGTGGAACGATTCAGTTTGCACACCTTTTTACAGTTGTAATGCATTACTAGTCGTAACAGCTATTTGTCCTTTGATGCTCTAACAAACATGTTGTAAGCTTGTTGATTTTAGAGAAGCCTATGAAAGCACAGTGAAACCGTTTTAGCGAAGCCTCATTTGCCAAAGGAAAAATTAACTATTACAACGAGGCAGACTTTGCAAGATGCACAGTTATAAAACTGAAGATGGAGATCTGGCCTTCTGATTGGCTGGAACCAGTACAAGTAGAACACAGTAACTGCATGGGCCGTGCAAATGCCCTACCTTTGTGAAATCAGGGCAGCATGTGTGAGGATGTTGTGGTAAGTTGTTTTTGTTTTGTTAAAAAAGGAAACAAAATACTAAATATTTGCGTTTTCTAAACAATGTCAGCTTCTGTGAGGTAAAGGGTGGTAGGTGAGTGGCATCTTCTTATTTGGCATAGTTCTTCAGCTCCTAGTTACACAAAAGGTGCCATTACCTGGTAGAAACCCACCCCTGGTATGTATACCATAAATACAAGCAGAATTTCTTTAACAGAAAAAAAAAATCTTACCTGATTTGCTCTAAGATGTATAGTAAGCACTTAACTGTAGATGGATTTTCTGTACCATGGTTCATTTTAAGAGAGTATCACCTGCTTATTAAAATATGTGAATAGGTACTTGAAGGTTATGCCTTTGTGATTTCAAAGCAGTTAATCCAGTTCGCTTAACATTTTGTAGCAGTGCTGTACATTTGTTAATAGAAGGATGATATAAGGGTGATAGAAGTATGATATACTGGTAATATAATTTTGTGTGTAAAGTGGATTGCATTTAAACAAGAGCCAGCTGTACAAGACTGCATGTGGTTAGGACTGACATGGTCCAGCCCACTGATAACCTGTGCAAAGATCTGCTGAGGTAAAGCTGCAGTAGGTAACGCAGCAGTTTTTTGAAAGACCTAAAATGTCACAGTTGATTGTTCAAAAAGCTGGTGCTTGAAGGCACAGGAGTGTAAAATTTATATCTGACAACAGAATGAGATTATTTTAAACCATCAACGTAGATCTGAGTTGTTCAGAGTCTCTTTTTAAATTTTTTTTTTTTTTTTTTTCCCCAAGTCAAGCAAGTTTTCCTGTTTTCTGTTGTACGTCTGAGTACAGCCAAAAGTATTTGTAAGACTAAACAGACAAGCCAGCAGTCCTTTATGAAAAGAAGTTTGCATTTTATATGCCGAGTGACACTCTGAGATCATTTTGTCTTTCAGCATGAACAGCGTACATGTTTGTAAATATGATTGTGTGTTGCATTGATTACTCTGGGGGCGTGTGTCACAAAAGGCCTGATGTCACAGCTTTGAGCTCAGTATTTCCCCCCTCCCCTC
>NC_056733.1:818908172-819074941 GCF_019279795.1 Protopterus annectens
AATCATTTACATCTAAGTGGAAAAGATGTTCTAGTTGATGCAGTTCAAACAACCAGAACCCTTTTAAGGCTCATCTGTCTCTGGTTATTGATTATTAGTGTGGGTTACTGTTCACTGGCCTGTCTTACTCTATCAAGGTTAATTCGTCTGCCATTGGATCCCCCCCCAAAATGTAAGCAGTTTTTGAAAGGGGTTTTACATATCTGTCCACCTAGAAAACAGGTGGCTCCTTTTTGGGCTCTTACCTGTATAGTTGAAAAGCTTTTACTGTCTTTCCAGTGAAGCAGCTCATCAGGTAGTTTGGTGGTACTTAATATGGAAGATTGTTTTACTTATTGCTCTGACTCGTGCAAGGAGAGTATAGGAGTTAAAAGTTCCGTATGGCAAGTCAACCTTGCCTCATTTTACACAATGACAGGTTTTCTTTGAAAAAAAACTTATGCCTAAAATGGCCTCAGAGTTTACCTTAAGCCAGTCTGTTAATATCCCTGTTTTTTTTCCTGAACCCAAAAACAAGGGAGGAAAGTTCTTCATATGCTGGATGTCCACAGGCAGCTCATATACTATCTAGACAAAACCCAGTCCTTTAGGAAAGATGATCAGCTGTTTGTCTCCTATCAAGACGAGTAAAGGACAGCCATTGTCAAAGCAAGTGGTTGTCTTGTGCTAATATTTTCTTTCTCGCACTATAATAAGCCACTTCCAGGGTGGGCTAGTGCCTGTTGTAACAGGGCTTTGGTTTCAGTGACTTTCTGGAAAGGTGTGGACTCCAGAAGTATTTTAGAGTCAATAATGTGGTCCTCTGCACTACAAACTGGATTTCTTTTCCAGGTCCAGAGCAAGATATGATCGTCTACCCAAGTAGCTTAGGCAGTTGCAAAAGTAGTCTAATGTTGAATGTAGCTGTGTAAGTAGACTTACCAGAGTCATAATCACGGTTGCAGTATCCATCCTCTCCCTATATGCCCCTTATTTTGCTGGGGTTTTTTTTGTGTTGCCAAGGTGTGGATGTATTAAACCTTGTGTTACATTTCTTAGCATTTTTCCTTTTGAGGCTATTGCTTCCATTCATGTGGCAAGAAACCTCTAAGGTTTGTGTTGCTCTGTCTTTATATATATATATATATATATATATATATATATATATATATATATATATATATGGAACTTCTGACAGTGCACATGGAGGACACCCTTAACCTTTAGCTTTGGCTACTGCAATAGTGATCAATTAGAATCGCTACTGTTATGGTTAACTTCACTTACACAATTGTCCTATCTTAGCATGGGTTTTCTGCTATGGATACCTTTTTCCCCCACTGCTGCCCTCTTCTGGCTACAGAAGAATGACCGTCAGGCTTGCTTATTTAACTGGGAAAGTCCAGCTGGGACAGATACCATTTTCAGCAGAGGCCTGGGGAGAAACACTGCAAATGCATGTCTTTGGATTGTGGGAGGAAACCAGAGCACCTGAAGGAAACTCACACGAATGTAGGAAAGACATGCAGACTCCCCACAGAAGGAACCCCAGCCAAGAATTGAACAGTAGAATCTCTTGCTGTGAGGTGACCGCTCTAACCACTGCACCACTGTGCCTTGTAGTGTTTTATAGTAAATTTGTCTGGATTAGGTTTCTCAGTTTAAGCTGTTGGAATGAAGTTAGAGATGGAGACATTAGCACTGTTGCATTTTCATAGAGTCTGACCGTCTGGCAAGTTTCAGTTTTCTGGATCTCAAATTAGTTGGAACGCTCTGAAGCCACAGTTGAGGGCCCCATTATTGTGGAATTATTCATGGGTGTTCTCTATGGTTTTTAGCCCAAACCAAGTGGAAGATGTGAACTAAAAGTATCAATACTGATTTGAGCAGAGACTTGCTTTTAAGGAAGATGCATTCTTATTTAGGGTGTCTTTCCAGGAATTTGGTACCTGACCTTAGCCTGAATACAGATAACCATAGTGGTTATGATAGCTTTTCAGTTGCACAAGTGACTGTACTTTTACTGCTTTGCAATGTCATTTATATCCATCGGTTCTGTGTTCCTATGGACATTTTATGGGATTCTGGATATTTTATTTATTGGATGTGTGGCATCATCAACAATTTGTATATTTGATTTCATCGTAGCTGTTTACCTGTACCTCTGTTTAAAAAACTCATGTACAGTTCACCTGTCTGAATTTTAAATTTTAGTAGTTATACTAAATTTCTGTTTCTTTGTTTTTTAATTTTCAGAAGAATTTAAGGGAATTTAATTTGCAATGATTGAGTATTTTAGGTTTGTTATATTGTTTGTTTGCAAATGATTCTGCTATACCTGACAGAAATCACAAATGGGAAATTATCTTAAGTATTGCCACTTGCAGTGTAAGATGTCTTTAAAGCAGAGCTGGTTTTCTCCTCATGCAGACAACCATAGTAGGACACATAACAGAAAAGAGAAAGTAGCTCTTGCTCCCTTCAGTTTTTTATTGCCACAACAGCCAGTCCATCCATTTCATGTAGGTAACTTATCCAGCTCTGTGATATGTATCCATGGAGATCTTTATGAGGCTAGTGATGTCACTGGAAAAAAAATATCAGCAAGTGTGTTTGCATTAGAAAGATTCCACCAAAGGACTGTTACCTTCAGTGCTTTTCATGTCTTGGCAAGAGTCATCAGGTTATTTTTTTTTATGATCAGTGTACTGTTTTCAAAATGAAAACTTCACTTCACACTGCCTAAAACACCCTAGCCTTATTGTAATGGTCCTGGCTAGCAAAAATGAAACATCATCATAAAATAAAGAAGGAAAAAAAATACCAGTAAAGGTTTCTACGGAGATGGTGCAGGAGGTCTTAGCTTAATCTACTTAAGTGCTAGAGGGTGACGGCCTCAGTAAGGTTCACAGCTTTGTCATCTTTTCTTCTGTTTCTCCTATCATTTCCTGTTTGTAGGCCAACAGTGAGATTGCAGCCAGTCTTGCCAGACCTCAGTGGACATACTGGCTATCTCACAAGAGGATGCTTTTTTGCAGGGATTTGTAGAGGTAATTTGAATGTGCTTACTACCAGGGAATGCACTTTCTTTGGATTTTAATATCACAGACAGGGAATGTAGAAAAAATTAGTAAAGTAAAAGTTAAAAAAATAGAAGCTGAAATTATGGAGTGCCTGCGAAGTGAAGGATTTGGTATAGAAGGTCTAACACGGGTTATATCACAACATGATGGAGTAAGTCCCCAAAGTAAGGAGAAACAGGAAGATCAGGAAACATCTGAAGAAAAAATATGGACATGGGAAAGAAAAAGAGATTTAATATGGTGTAATATTTATGCAAAGGAGAAAGCAAAACTAACCAATACAAAAAGAGCAGCACCAAAGATATTTGAAGAAAATACAGGCAAAGGAATCCAGACATGGAAAACTTTACAATACAAAAAATAAGAAGTCAGAGGAAAAGAAGAAAATGAAATTAGTGATGAAGAAGTTAAAGAAATAGAAACTGAGGTTATGGAGTACCTGCAAAGTGAAGGATTCAGTGTAGAAAATCTAATTCAGAAGGCACCACAACAGGCTAGAGTAATGGATATTCAGATTAAAGGGAAACCAGTGGAACGGGAAGCAATTGGTCAGTTGCCATATGAAGATATTTTGGAACCTTCCACAGGAAACCAGTATAAACATTCACTTGACGCCGGACAGCAAGGGAAGGAACAGGAAACTGGAAACTCTGATACAGTCAATGTTGAGTTGAGTTAGTTCCCATATTACAGAGCAATGGATGGCACAGGATGAAATTGATGAGAATGTGCCACAGGAAGATGCTATAGAACTTTCTATAGAATGCCTACAGGAAATGGTAAATAAAAACTGTGCCCTCAGTTTAGAAGAAAATGAGCTAAGAGTCGCTTGATTTAATAGAGATAGACATATTAAGATCAATGAAAGAAATAGACTTCAGAAGGGCAATAAAACCCAAAATGTCAGAAGTCTGATAAAACAAATGAACACAGTAATTAGGACTGTCCGTAGAGATCCATGCGATATAACAGAAGTAAACAGGATATATTACTGTGCAGATAAATTAATAACTGATAATGTTCTACCACAAAAACACAGGATAGTGAGAGAAAGGAAGGGAAGAAACTGAATGCCATAATGGAATTGAATAGAGAAAACTATAAAGCAATTAAGTCAATTGTTAGAGGAATATAGAAAAGGGAACAGATCAACAAAAATACTAAGAAAGACGTGATAAAACAAATGCACAGCATTAGAACAGACCAGGATTTATCATGCACTATCACAAATAACAAGCTAAAAATCTCAGCACAGGTGAAGAACTTAGAAGATACGCAGATAAACATAAAGGAAAAGTACAAAATAAGCAATTTATTGAAGACCCAAAAAAGTTTTACAGAAAATTGGGAAATGAGGTAAAATGAAATGAAAGACCACCAAAAAAAAGAAGAAATAGATACATTTTGGAGAAGTATTTATGAAGATCCTGCAGAACATAACAAAGATGCTAAATGGATAGAAGAAGTAAAAGAAAGAATACAAAGTTTAAAGGTACAGGATATGAAATGGGATGAAGTAACAGCTAGAGAGATTGAAACAAAGTTAAGAAAAGTCTCCTATTGGAAAACCCCAAGCCCAGATGCAGTACCTAACTTCTGGTTAAAAGTATTAACATATTTGCATGAAGATTTAGCTGTGAGTAAGAACTATTTATATGCACACCCTGAACAGACACCAACATGGCTAACAACAGGAAAAACAATGCTCTTACTTAAGAGTGAACCTGCAAGCTACCCTAAAAACTATAGACCAATAACTTGCCTTCAGTTCAGACAACGTATAAACTATACACTGGAATTGATGCCGACTGAGTTTATAGTCATTTAGAAGAAAACTCAATTATGGCAGTAGAACAAAAGGGCAGTAAAATAAAGTTATATGGAACAAATGATCTTTAGTTGTTAAATAAAGTCATAGTGGAGAACTGTAAAAAGGGGAAGAATCTAAGTATGGCATGGATTGACTATATAAAAGATTTGATAGTATCCCACATTCATGGATAAAAGAGTGCATAAAAATGTATAAGATACACCCTACACTGATTGACTACATTAGACTGACCATGAAACAGTGGCAGACCACTTTGCAATTAAGATATGATAAAGGACAAATTATTATTCCAGGGATAAAAATTCAAAGGGGGATATTCCAGGGTGACTCTCTATCACCGCTATTATTCTGTTTTGCCCTTAACCCATTAAGCTATCTACTTAAAATCTTAGGCCATGGCTATAATTTGACTCATAGAAAACAACAAAGTGTAAAAACTTCTCATCCTCTCTTTGTCAATGATTTAAAATTGTATAGCTCATCAGATAAGGAACTGAAAGCACAACTGCAAGTTGTCAAAACTTTTTCAGATGATATAAGAATTTCATTTGGTCTTGATAAATGTGAAAAGCAACCTTTAAAGCAGGAAAACTGCAACACCAAGAAAACGTCAGTTTGGGACAAGAATGTGATATAAAAGTACTTGAGCAAGACGGAGTGTATAATATTTGGAAATTAATGAAGGATCAACAATAAAACATGAACAAATGCAAACAAAACTTAGTAAGGAATACTTTAGAAGACTTAAATTAATCTTGAAAACAGTATTGACATCTGGGAACAAAATTCAAACTATAAACCAATTTGCTCTTCCTGTCCTGACAGTTTTGGAGTGATTGACTGTCCCCAAAATGTGTTGGATAGATTAAACAGGAAAACAAGAAGGATGCTTCATGCTCACCAAATGATTTATAAAAATCACTGCATACCAAGATTATATATCCCCCATTCCGAAGAAGGGATGGGCCTTCTTGAAATTGATTACATCTATAGATCTGCAGTTGTGGGACTGCACACATATCTACTGACCTCACAAGATCCAAATGTAGTGAACATTTTGAAATATGAGGAAAAATAAATCTAAAATGACTTCTGTGCTTAGTTTAGCAGTAGCATTTTGGCATCAAGCAGGAATGGAAATCAAACCAGAAGTAGATAAAAATCAGGCAGCGATTGAATGTCAAAAAACAAAAGAAAGAATATAAGGAGAAGGACCAGATAAGAAGGCAAGAAATGTGGAAAGTGCATAAACATAGTTGCACGTATACAAAACTTTTGGAAAAACCTCATGTTGATCAGGAATGAATGCAGAAATGGTCAAGGAGATGCGAATTCAAACCAGAAAATGAAAGGTTAATATTGGTGACCCCAGATAGTGGGCTACGTACACATTGGTTTACAACATCCATTGAACATGTGGGAGAAACAAACAAATGTAGGTTTTACAAAACAGAACTGGAAACAGTTGCACACCTCGTTGCTGGTTGTGACATACTAATGGCAGAAGGCCTGTATACTGAAATGCATAATAATGTAGCAAGACTGTTGCACTGGGGATTGTGCAAACATTATGGTACTGAAGTGGCTGAAAAACACTGGAAACATGAGCCACAGAGCATCATAGAAAATGATGAATCTACATCACATGGGATCACCTATTACCAACAGTTCAAATGATATATGCTAGAATACCAGATACAGTGGTTCATGAAAAAAAAGATAAATGTAGCATTGATAATTGAAATCGCCACACCCATGATTTGCAGGCAGAAATGAGAACAATGTGGAAGATACACAGACAGTTCCAATAGTAGAGCAATGGGTTCTATAAAAAGAATCTACAGTTATATTTAGATATGTTGCCAATACATGTAACCCCATTTGAATTGCAGTAGGAGTCATTACTGGGCACATTGTGAGTGCTGCAATGAGCACTTCTGGCTTCATCAAAGATTGAAACAATACTAATTTCATGAACTTTAATCGTACTTTGACTAAGGAATGGGGTCCATTCCTGTCATGGTATTACAAACTCAAAAGCTTTGGAGAAATTAAAAAGAGAATGCCTTTTTGCAGGCATTTGTAGAAGACAATTTGAATGTGCTTACTACCAGGGAATGCACTTTCTTTGGATTTTCTACCCTTTTCATATACAGCCGTAGGTCAGGGAGCTACAAATCTGGGAGGAGTAAGTCTGTTCTCATCAATAATACTAAATGCTAGAACTTAAGCTGCATGCCTTTAATCAGCTTGCCACCTGAAATTTTCTCAGGTAACTAGCCCTCTTTTGCCAACTAACTTCATCTTCTGATCTCCCTTGCTGCAAGTTAGGCTAGGATCAGATAGACATCACCAGGCTGCATCATTCAAATAAATTCTTATTTTCTGAGAAAATGTAGTTTCACTGTAAAGCTCGCCTCGTTTTAATAATTTGCTTCTTTCCAGCATTCCTACATACTTTTAGGTCAGATCATTCATTTTTTTTTTCTGTTTTCATACAGTTTAAATTTTCTGCCCTGTCTCACCCAAGGCTGTAGTTCCTTTTCGGCACCTTGGCCACCCATTTATTCTTCTTGTTTCTGTGCTCTTGGTTTTCTGTTTATAAGACTTTATTATTTTGCATTCTAGTTCTGTACTGTGGCTGTTCTTGATGTTTGCTAATAACTTTCACATAGGTCATTTGACAGAGAAAGTTTGGCACAGAATTCCACTAAAGGATAGACATACATTATGTGTAATTTTTTCAAGTAAAGATCATCTTGCTGATGACTGATATCTTAGTCATTTTCACCCTTTTTATTAACAGCAGAAAAAGTGTTTAAGTTGGGGCATTTCTGTATTTTGATCTGTAGCACCTTTTCGGACTTACCCCCTCCTCCCATAACCAAGTATGTAGCTTCTATAGATTGCTCAGTTTTGTCTAAGATTTGAGATGACGAGAGTAACCCTCTCCAGGTTCTGCTGCTAAATGTCAAGCATAGAAAAGAAATAATACAAATCCAAGTGGTATTTTTAGCAAGACAAGCAAACGGTTCACCAAGTAATACTGCAAAATACACTGCAATCACAAAAATAGTCAAGCAGAAAACAAAAGAACTGACGAACCAACCCAAGACAGGATAAACACATCAAAATTCAATCCAGTAAAAATGTATTTTTACTGGATTGAATTTTGATGTGTTTATCCTGCCTTGGGTTGGTTCATCATTTTTTTCTTTTCTGACAGAAAAAAAATAAACCTACATAATTTCCCACTGGCATATCTAAAATTACAGTGGAAGTTTTTTCTGAAAAGTTTCCTATTAAAGTTTCTATAACTGATCGTGTCATCTTTCTCTAATAGACTAATTCACCCAGTTTTGCATCTTCTATGCCATCATGTGCAATGTCCTGCAGAAGGTTTGTCTCCTATGAGATAGACTATAACATGGTGACATAGTTCTTCATTTAAGACCCATCATTCTGTCCAGATATCTTGGTTCTCCTCCTCCGACCCATTCTGGCAGTGGTTCCATTTAAGCTGGGCTCAAAATATCAGGCAGCAACATCAGTGGATATGTTAACTTAAGCTTTGGTTCACATGTCAGGATCATAGCCTTTGGGTTGATGTCTCACGTCAACCATGCCTTTAGTATCAGCTACATCAGGAGTTCTTTAAGGTTTGGAGATCAGAGCTAGCTTGGCAAGGTGGCTCTTTGTGCTTGTATATGGATCCAATGCTAATGTCATGGCATGAGTTTGCTTTCCAGCCTTTTGGCCAATTGAGGCTGTTATTGTCATGCCCATAGTTGACTGGTACCTCAGTCCTGTTGTCAGATTATGCTATACACCAACTATTTGGTGCACTTTCTTCTGGGGTTAATTTCTCCACGTCTTTAGGGTTTATAGTACCATGACAGGAATGGACCCCATTCCTAAGTCAAAGCAGGATTAAAGTTTGTGAAATTAGTATTATTTCAGTCCTTGATGTTAGCCAAAAGTGGTCTTAGCAGCACTCACAATGTGCCCAGAACTGACTCCTACTATAATTCATATGGAGTTACATGTATCGATGGCATATCTAGAGATGACTGCAAATTCTTTTTATGAGACCCATTGCTGCTACTACTTTTGGAACTTTCTGGGTATCCCTCTTCTACATTACCCTAGTTTCTGCCTACAAATCCTGGTATTTTATAACTTTATGTGTCTCTGATCTGGTGAGAGTTGCTGATATGTATGCAGTCCTATGATTGCATGTAATCAATTTCCAGGAGGCCAGTGCCTCCCTCAGATGGAGGAATATATACTCTTGCTATGCATTGATTTTTATTTATCATTTCATAAGTGTGAAGCATTTTCTTGTTTTCCTGTTCAACTGATCCAATACCTTTTGGGGCCAGTCAGTCACCCCAAAACTGTAAGTTAGAACAGGAAGAGGAAATTGGTTTATAGCTTCAACTTTATTTCTACATGTCGGGGCTGTTCACAGTGTTAATTTTAGTCTTCTAAAATACTACATACTGATTTTTTTTTGCATTTGTTCATGTTTTATTGCTGATCCTTCAATTCCTATATATTTATATAGTCCCTTCTGCTTAAGTTCCTTTATATCTCTTTCCTGTCCCAGACTGATGTTTTCTTGGTGTTGCAGCTTTCCTGCTTTATAGGTTGCTCTTTTCACATTTATCAAGCCCAAATGACATTCTAATTTAATCTGAGAAAGTTTTGACCACTTCTAGTTGTGCTTTCAGCTCCCTGTGATGAACTACACAGTTTTAAATCATCCACAAAAAAGAGAAGTCAACGTGTAATCATAACCTAATCTATGTAGACAGTTTAGTGGGTTAAGGGCAAGACAAAGGGCCAGCAGTGACAGAGTCACCCTGGAATATCCCTTTTGAATTTCTATCCTTGGGATAATAAATTGTCCTTAATCATGGCTTAGCTGCAAAGCAGTTTGCCACTGTTTCATGGTTACTTTAATGCAACTGATCAATGTAGGGTGTATCCTGTACAGCTGTAAGGACTCCTTTATCCATGACTGTGGGGTGCTGTCACATGCTTTTTTGTAATGTATCCATGCCATACTTAGATTCTCCATTATGACTTTATTTCACAACAAATGATACTTTGTTCCATATGACTTTCTTTTGTTACCCTTTTGTTATATAGCTATGACTGAATTTTCTTCTAAATGATTACAAAATCTGTTGATCATAAGTTCCAGTTTATAGTTTATACATTGTTGGAAGGCAAATTATTGCTCTATAGTTTTTAGGCTAGCTTGCAGGTTCACTCTTAAGGAGGAGGATAATTTTTCCTCTTCACCAGGTTGGTGTCTGTTATGGGTGCACATATAAGTAGATGTCCTTCAGTATCACTGTTGCAATATTCTTTCCTAAAGGATTTCCTGCCAAGGATAGCCCAACATCCGGCCAGGATACCAAAGCCTTTAGTTCTTACAGGTGTCATATGTCATATGTATGCTCCCCGCACAAGGTGTTGGGCATGAAAGTGATGGATGAATACACACAGAACTACTTTGCTGCCAGTCCAAGTGCCATTGTTGAAAGTCAGTCTGAATGCCTTTCTGCTGTGCTGGTTACTAACTCATTACAACCGAGTGACTCCTGAGGTGTTTCTACAGTTACATCCTACTGATGCCTATAGGTGTCAAATATTGCTTGCTCATATTTGCATTAATAATTCCAAAATCATGCTACATACACAGTATTAAAATTAAAGCTTACACAATAGCAAACAGAACTGTATTGATGTTTGACCTCTGTCTACTGCAGGTAGAGATATTAATTGTTCATATAATATCTATATATATTGTCATAAATTTCATAGTTTTCAAAATATGTCGACAACCAAGTAGCACAGACAGACCTGCCTGGTCTGAAGTGAAAATTCTAAGCTAGATGAAAAAATACTGCTAACAGTATGTGTAACCTTAGTAGTTGCTTGGATATTGTAAGTTGTTTACAAATAATTGCAAACTTAATTATGTTTACTGCGACTTATAAAATTCACTTTAAGATTCACTTTAAGACCTTGAACTAAAAGAATACCACCAGTATAAAAACAGTTTATGCTGAACAGTTTGCAATTTACACTTCTTTAGTAACCCCTATGTTTCCAGAGATATTAACATTTTTTTTAAATGTGAGGACATAGTTTGATTCTATCAAAAAGCTTAGGTTCTGCCCATTGGAAGTTACAGTGCAAACATCCAGAGCTCCATTGGAGGGAATGAGCTAAGCCATGTCTTCATATAAGTGCCCTGTTGTGGTTTCTTCTTTCTTTTGTTTCTTGTTTTTGTGTTCTTGTCATCCAGAAAGGGAAAATGTCAACATGGGAGGCAGATTTCCCATAAAGGCCATCTTGGCCAGTGTCTCTTTTGCTTGAGTGTTTCCCATGTTCATATGCTGGTGCAGGGTACTATGGCAGAATCCTCCTGTTCTGAGGGCCAACTGTCTGCTGAGAAGGCCAAAAAAGTTACATCTGATCTCGCTGCAGTCCAGCCTCCCCTGGCTGTCTCTGTCTTGAGGCTGTTGAAAGCCAGGAAGACTGTCCAGTGGTTGCTTTGTATTCATCTGCTGCTACTCCATTGGTTGCCAGCATGGATCTCATTTCTCACACATCCTTTGGAGGCTTTTCAAATGTCAGTACCTGATCTTGAGGGAAACCTTGACTCATTATATCCAAAGGACTGAGAAAGAATTCCTCAGATCTTAATGAGGAGATTCCTACAACCATTATAAAGTCATATCAGGGGTCTGACCCTCAGAGGGTGTTTTGAGTGGACGTCCAGCAGAAAAAGAAACAAAAAAAAAACAAAGCATATTTCCCCTGTTAAGAATCCCCAACTTGAATGGCAGGATTTTACTCAGGGTTTATTTAATACTTTGATTGCCTTGAAGCCTCATCAAGGGGTCTCTGTTCCTGGTCCTCCTTGGTCTTCCACTCCACTCAAGAGGCCTAGGGAATTGCATTCCTTAGATGAAGTTCTGGACTTGGGGGAAGAATCCCTGGCTTATTCTTCCCAAATCCCTTCCCCTTTGGACTACAGTTCAGAGAAAGAGGACTATCTGCCTAGATTCCCCTTTGGGGGAGCTCTCCTTTGAGGATACCATTGCAGTGTATGAGGGATTATTTAAAGGGGACTATTCTTAAGTCTTTTGAGATTCAAAAAATATATGCGCTCCTGCGGATGGAGTCTCCCCAAACAATTTGTTGTTCCCCCTCTTCTGACTGCCCTTCTGGATACCTTCTCAACAGCATCTGCAGCCCTGAGTCTTAGCCTTCTTCACCTAATAAGCCAGATAGATTCTATAAAGTGCCCGAAGAGTGCAAATTTGTTTATAAATGCCCTTTTGCTGACCCCTCTGTTGTGTCAGTCTCCTCTAACAAACCATTCAGTTGTTGCCTGCCACCAACTGATACCTTCTGATACGGATAGTAGGCTATGAAAAGGCTGGGCAAGAAAGTTTGCATGCTGCCATGTTATCCTTTAGGGCTATTGGCTACCAGACTGATATGACCAATTATGCTCTGGCTGTCCTTTCTCAAGTTTCTAAGATGGTTTCTGATCTTCCTGACTCTGAGGAGAAGACTTTGTCCCTTTCCCAGTTGGGCTGTACATCTCAAGTTGCCTGCCACTCAGTCAAATGCAGCTGTGATGCAGCTGATGCCACTTCCAAGGCTGCTACCTTTGGGTCAGTTATGAGGCCTTATTCTTGGCTTCATCTTCAAGCTCTACCAATATTTTGCTTGCACTTTTGGATAATAAAAATCTTTTGGATCTTTTGCTGCTGAGCTTTTCAAGTCTTTTCAGGACAAGGGCAAAGCCTTGCAGGAGCTGAAATGTATTTTTGTTTCTCCTATTCCCAAATTTCAGAGTAACTACCTATCTGCCTTTGTTCGTAGGCAATCTTGCCCTCCTTCTAAGGGCAGAAAGGGTTCTAGGAGTGTGCCTCCTACCTAGTCTCGTTAGACTCTTGTCACCCAGAAACCTGCTTTCCAAATCAAGAAAGGTTCTACTTCCTCCTTCCCTTGGCCAGGTTCCCTTGTCCCTCCCATCTTTTTCTGTCTCTTGCAAACTGGTTGTGAATCACTTCAAACTCTTTGGGTTCTGTCCATTATCAGTCTGGGATAGTTCATGGTTTAGAAGTTCTTTCCCCCTTTCAGGTATTCCTCAACCTCCTCAGGAACAGCTCTCCCTTTTCCCAGAGGTTCTTCATTATCTTTTGGCTCAGGACACCATTCAAGCCAGGCCTCCTACCCAAGTAGGTAAGGTATTTTATTCCAGAATGTTTTTTTGGTCCTAGAAAAGGTGAGTAGGTTGAGATCAGTTCTGGATTTTTTCTGGTGAATGCCTTTCTCAAGATTCCTTCCTTTCAAATGTTGTCTCTGCAGACATTATTTCCTCTTCTTCTACTGCAGGTCTTTCTGGTATCTCTAGCTCTCAAGGATGCATACCTTCGCATCCCCATCCACCCCCGTTCAGAAAATGTGTATATATTTCTGTCTCTTCCATGCATTTTCAGTTCTCTGCTTTGCCCATTGATTTGTCTACTGCCCCAAGGGTATTCATCAAATGCCTTGCTTCAGTCATTGCTTTTTGCAAGATTTGAGGTATTCAGATTCCTTATTTAGATGATCTGCTTATTCTAGCTTCTTCCCCCAACGCTCTGCTTCAGGATCTCAAGTTTACTACTTCCCTGTTACAGAGTCTGAAGTTCGCCATAAACTTCCAGAAATCAGTTTGGATGCCTTCCCAGGATCATATTTTTCTAGGCTGCAGAATTAAAACAGTTTCTATGCTGACATCTCTGCCTATCCCCAAGACCCTGTCTCCGACTGCCTTTTGCCAGTCCCTTCTTTCTCTGGTGTCTGTTACAGCCATGTAATTTCTCAGTGTTCTTGAGGTCATGGCTTCCACCATTCCCAGGCTTCCTATCACCAGGATGCATATGAGGAAGCTTCAGTGTTACCTGAAGTCAATCTGCCTTCAACATTGCCACTGCCTGAATGTTCTGGTTCCTTTCCTTCCCTGTCTTAAGTTTGAGATTCAGTGGTGGATTCATCAGCTTTCACTCAACCCGGGTCTTCCTTTTCAAGGTTCACTTCTAACCCAGGCCCTCTTTACAGACGCCTCATAGAGGGGGTGGGGTTCCTCTTGTAGCCTCCTCAAAGTCAAAGTTCAGGGTCTCTGACCTCCTCATCAGATGTCAGACCGCATCAGTATAAAGGAAAGGAGTGTTCTTCTACCTCTTTAGTATTTTCATTCATTCTTTCATCCCAGTCCCCTCAAAGTCTTCACAAACAAAGCACAGTGATATAGTATGTCAATAAGCAAGGGGGCACAAGGTTCTGTTTTCTTTGCAGACTAGCTCTTCAGGTCTGAGATCTATCTATCCAATATCAAGTGACTCTTCAGGCAGTTTACATTCCCTTGGAGCACAATCCTAATGGTAGACTCCATGAGTAAGTCCAAACTCATGAATGGAGACTTCACAGAGATGTTTTCCTGGTGTTACCCTTTATAATCTCTAAATACTGAAATCTCGAATTTCAGTATTTCGAAACTATGAAAGCAAACGACTCTCAATCCCGAAACCCAAAATCACGAACATACATACACCATACACCACACAAGACACACACCATTCTACCCACACAACACAAACTATACAACCCCACACTACATGTAAGCAGGCCCCCCCCCCACTTATATATACCAACTCTGAGATCGCACAAACAGAAAAAAAAAACTCACACTCAGACATTCTACAGTCCCTCGTGCGCGCGCACACACACACACACACACACACACACACACACACACACACACACACACACACACACACACACACACACACACACACACCAACACATTCAACACTCACACTCATACTTCCACCTCCCTACCCTAACCCACATGTACAACTTACAAAAACACTCACTCACCTTAAATTCTGGACACCATCCCAGCCAAACACTTCACGTAATGTAGCATAAATGCATAAGCGGGGATTCGAGATATTTGGATTCGTGCTTATGCACTTTTGCTATTTTGAAGTTTCATCTTTATGGTCTCAAGATACTGAAATTCGAGATTTCAGTATTTCAAGATTATAAAGGGGAACCGTTCCTGGACATTGTCCATCGGTAGGGTATTCCTCAGGTCTTTTTGCCTCTACTCTGAACAGACAACTTCCACTATTCTGTTCGTGTCCCAAGTCCTCTGGCTTGGAAAGTGGAGTACTTGTCTTTCCCTTGGAAGGGGATGTTTCTGTATGTCTTGTCTTCCCTTCCTGTGTTACCACAAGTCTTTCACAAGATCAAACAGGACTCTCTCAAAATCTTGCTAGTGACTCCCTTTTGGCCCACACAACATTGGTTCCCCTTTCTTTCTCACTTGACCAGGGGCAGTTACCACAAGTTTCCTCACTGGGTGGAACTTCTCACACAAGACAAGGGATCTCTTATCCATCCTCACTTGTCCACTCTTCAACTGACGGTGTGGGTGATAGGGTTTTGATCCCTTTCAGACATCAGGGTTTTGATCCCTTTCAGGCATCTCTTTTCTGAGGATATGCTTCAGGTTCTGCAGGAGGCCAGAAAACTCACCACCAGGAAATTATATATGTCCAAATGGAAGCGATTTTCTGCCTAGTGCCTCTCTTGCCATTAGAATCCCCTATCTGTGGAGGTTTCTCTGTTCTCTCTTATTTGTGTGATCTGTTCCATGCTGGGTTGGCATATTCTTCATTTAAAACTCACCTGTCAGCAATTTCTGCTTGTCTGCCCTTGACTCCTCCTCTGGCCTTTAGATTTAAAGTCAAGCAGTTTCTTAAAGGTATTCTTCATATAAGGCTCCCCAGGAAACATATTCCACCTTCCTGGTACCTCAATTTTGCTGTTGGAAAATTGACTCAGGATCCTTTTGAGTCTGCTTCCTCACCTTTCTCACAACACTGTACTTGGAATATTGTTCTTTTTGCTCTCACTTTAGCCAAGAGAGAGTCTGAACATCTGGATGTTCCTCCTTTCTTTGTTTTCCACAGAGATAGGATGTCACTTCAAACTAATGATAATTTTATGCCCAATTGGTTATTGAGTTGTCCCTTAATCAGTCTATTCATCTTCCTTCCTTTTTTTCCTAATCCTCAGTCTGCCAGTGAGAAGGTTTGTCACACCCTGGATTTGCATAGACAGCTCAGATATTATTTGGGTAAAACTAAAGTTATTTGCAAATCTGAGCAACTTTTTATTTCCTTTCATCCCAGATCTTTGGGGTCGGTTGTTTCCAAGCAAACCATCTCCTCCTGGATTTCTAAGGCTATTTCTTGTTGTTACTCTTTTCATGGAAAATGTCTGTCCACTAAGACATTTGGTACATCTGGTACATTTTTCAAATGTCTGGATACCAATTCCATCCTTGAAGCTGCTACTTAGTCCTCTGTTCATACTTGCACTGAAAATTATAAGTTGGATGTTGTTTCCAGGGCAGGCTTTGCCAGGGCTATCCTGCATGGGTTTGTTGAGGGCTGTTCTATGCCTTCCTCCTACCAGGCTTCCTCTTGAGCTCTTGTACTCTTCCTTAGGTAAAGAATACTGCAACAGTGATATGGAAGGACACAGTACAATTATGTAAAGTTTTACCATAAAAGAAGATGCCCTTCTCTTCACTGTTGCAGCATTCATTTCTTCCCTCCTTGCCCTTCTGGCTGAGGGGTATTTCTTCATCATCATTTTCCCTTTTCTCCTACTGGATGCACATGTCCTTCTTGACCCAAAGGGCATTCTTTTTCTCCTGGGGCTTTTTCAGTTCTAAGTGTAAGAGTCTATACATCACCTCTATGCCCTAGGCCTTGCATGGGGAGCATATGTGTGACATATCATACCTATCAGAACTAAAGGTTTTGGTTTACTGGCCACATGTTGGGCTATCCTTGGCAGGAGACCCTTCAGGCAAAGATACTGCAGCAGTGAAGAGGAGGACTTCTACTGTTATGGTAATATTTTACACAACTCTACTTTTTAAAAATCTCTGTGTAAAGAAGTTAATGCTTTTAGCCAGAAGTTAGGTACTGCATTTGGGCCTGGGGTTTTCCAGTTAGGAGCTTTTCTTAATTTTGTGTGTTTCTCTGGCCATTACTTCATCCCATTCCATATCCTGTACAATTGAACTTCTTACTGTTTCTTTTACTTCTATCCATTCATCATCATTGCCATGTTCCACAGGGTCTTCATAGATATTTCTCCAAAATGTGACTATTTCTTCTTTTTTGGTGGTGTTTCTATTCCTTTTACTTTGTTTCCTAATTATCCATAAAACTTTTTTGGGACATCAATGAATTGCTTATTTGTACTTTTCTTTTATATATTATCTGCATATCTTCTAAGTTTTTATGCCAGTGCTGATATCTTTAGTTTATCTGGTCTATTTTAATGCTGCCCATTGCTTTTATCATGTCTAACTACTTTTGTTAATTTGTTTCCTCTTTTATAATCTTCTAACAGTGAAACTTGTCTTAATTGCTTTATAGTTTTCTCTGTTTGATGCTTCCATGATGGCATTTCATTTATTGCCTTTCTTTCCCTTCCCTTACTGTCCTATATTTTTGTGGTAAGACTTTATCTGTTACTAATTTAGCTACACAGCCATATATCCTATTTACTTCTGTTATATCACATGAATTTCTAATAGGCTTGATTACTATGTTTATTTATTTTATCACACTTCTAAAATTTGGGGTCTTATTGACATTCTGTAATCTATTTCTTTCATCGATCTTAATATGTCTATCCGTCTCTATTAAATCAAGCAACTCTTCCCCTAGACCAGTGGTTCCCAAACTTTTTCGATTCTCAGCTCCCTTGCTGAATCCAGGTTTTCCCAAGGTGCCCTGCTGCGCACATAATGTGCATATTTTATTTATTTATTTATTTGACATTTGTTTAACGAGGCTGCCCGGCTGGACTAGGAGATGTGGGGAGAAAAGCTCAAAAGTACAATAAAAAGACAATTACGAAAAAAAATGTACATTCTGCTTAACAGCATAACACTGATCTACTATGGTTGAGAGGTAAGCAAACCTAATGGCAACCTTATTAACTCAAAGTTTATAAGAGCAATATTTAAAATCTGTCCCTATTATTTGCCTCTGTCCAGCATACCTCTCAACTGTATAGATTTTTGCCTCATATTTTTGGTCTTTTTCTCATAAAATTGTTGTTTTCTGGCAAAACACTGGCAGATTATTGAGGTTGATGCCAGAAAATAGTGGCGGACAGTTGAGTTTCATACTTCATACCCTTCAGAAAAATCCACCCGAATGCAAAACCTGCATTTCTATCAACTTTCTAAGTTTGTGAGAGCAGTACTTAAAAGTGTCCCTATTTTGTGCCTTTGAACCCCCACTATTTTTGGCTTTGTCCAGATTTCTTCATCTAAGAGGGTGAGAGGTATGTGTCCAGTGGTATGGTCCAGACTTACACAGACCTCATTGCTGCGGCTGCCAGGGATCACTCTCACTCTTCACTCTCCTCCCATGACACACACACACACACACACACACACACACACACACACACACACACACACACACACACACACACACACACTCTTTTGCATTCATGCCATGCATTCACTCACACACATCGCTCTCACTCTTTTCCGATCCCTCACACAGTCATAGTCACTCTCATTCAAATCTGCATTCACTCACACATCACTCTTACTCTCCCAATCACACACACAAACACAGTCACTTTCTCATTCATACCTGCATTCACTCACACATCGCTCTCACTGTCTGTCACACCCACACACCCACTTACGCATTCATTCATACATCGCTCTCAATCTCCCGATCTCACTCACACACACACACACACACACACACACACACACACACACACACACACACACACACACACACACACACACACACACACACACACACACACACACACATCCCTCTCACTCTTCCAATCTCTCTCTCACACACACACACACACACACACACACACACACACACACACACACACACACACACACACACACAGTCACTTCCTCATTCATACCTGCATTCATTCACACATTGATCTCACTCTCCCGATCTCGCACATGCACACACACATAGCCACTTCCTCATTCATATCTGCATTCACTCACACATCACTCTCACCCTCCCGATCTCACACATACACACACAGACACTCATTCATACCTGCATTTATTCACACACACACACACACACACACACACACACACACACACACACACACACACACACACACACAGTCACTCCCTCATTCATACCTGCATTCACTCACACATTGTTCTCACTCTCCCGATCTCACACACACAGCCACTTCTTCATTCATTCCTGCATTCATTCACACATTGCTATCACTCACCCGATCTCACACACACACACAGCCACTTCTTCATTCATTCCTGTATTCATTCACACATCACTCTCACTCTCCCAATCTCACACACACACAGCCACTTCTTTACTCATTCCTGCATTCATTCACACATTGCTGTTACTCACCCGATCTCACACACACACACACACACACACAGTCACTTCCTCATTCATACCTGCATTCACTCACACATCACTCTCACTCTCCCAATCCCTCTCACACACACAGACTTTTGCTTTCATGCACGCATTCACTCACACACGTAGACAGACAGACACACACTCATACAGGCATTCACTTACCTGAGGGCCCGGTTCTAAGTGCTCCATGGCCCGATACCAGTCCACAGCCTGGTGGTTGGGGACTGCTGTCACTTGATGGCAGTTCTGCTAAAAAGCTACAGTGTAGGTCTAGACTTAGTTCGCCGTGAACTAATAAGCTTAGCTGCAAAATAAACTGCAAATTGTTTGCGGTTTATTTTGCAGCTAAACTTATTAGTTCGTGGCACCCCTGTGAGTAAGCCGTGGGTGCCCAGGGCACCGCGGCACACACATTGGGAACCCCTGCCTTAGACCACTACTAAACTGAGGGTATGTTCTGTGTTCTTCATTTCTTATGGGTAATTCTACAGAAAGTTCCTGAATATCTTCTAGTGAAGTATTTTCTTCAGCTGCGTCCTGTGTCATCCATTGCTCTTTCATATGGGAATTCCCTGGCCTAACACTCCACAACATTGACTGTGTCAGAGTTGCCACTATTTCCTGCTCCTTCTCTTGCTGTGCAACTCCCACCAAACTTTTGTACTGGTTTCCTGCTGAAGGCTCCAGAGTAGCTTTATGTGGTAAGTGATCAGATGCTTCCTGTTCCACGTGTTTCTCCTTAAATTAGAGACTCATTGTTCCATCATGCTGTGACGTTACCAGAGATGGATTTTCTACTAAGTCCTTCACTTTGCAGGTAATCTATAACTTCTCCATTACTAATCCTCTTTTCTACTTCCCCCTTTGTTTTATTTTTTGTATTGTGAATTTTTCCATATCCAGATGCCTTTGTTTGTATTTCTCTACAAATAGCTTTGGTGCTGCTTTTTTGTATGAGTTTTGCTTTCTCTTTTTCATAAGTATTGCTTCATATTAAATCTTTTTCTTTTCCATGTCCATATTTCTTCTTCAAATGTCTCCTGCTCCACCTGTTTCTACTTACTTTGGGGACTCATTGCTCAATCATGCTCTGACACAACCTGTGTTAGACGTTCTACACTAAATGAAGATAAAAAGCAAGTGGTACACCAAAAGCAGAAGAGGGTAAAAAATCCAAACCACAGTATTCACTTCAAGGTTTATTCGAAGGAGATCCAAGAGTTAGCGCTTTCACGTTGGTTCACAACGCTTCATCAGACTTCAATAAAAATTTGCCAGTGCTCAACATTTAAATAATACTTACAATTAAGCAATCAAATAATGTCCCAATCAGACATTTAAAGGTATACAAACATTCATATTCAATGACGCATATTTTTATAAATGTTATCAAGCAGCAACATCCATAAGCTTTGTGATGTCTACATTAAAAATGACATATAATTGGCATAAAACCATAGAAAAAACATATGTATATATGAAATCTAAAAACTTTAAGAAGAATATATATATATCCCCAAAGACACTTTCTAAAATACTAAAACTGTATGTATAGCTTTGGACTACTTCTATGTAGTAGCAGTGGGCCATGACTAATGGCTGTATGGTCTGGCTGCCAGGTGCGGTTTAAGTGACATCTTATCATTTAGGCCATAACCTATATGTGCCTGTAACCTAATAATCCATTTATTTTCCAATTTCTCCGTATAATTTTTGACATTGCCTAACCTAGGTGTTTTATTCACTAATTGTAACACCCTGAACTTAAAAATTTCTACAACATGTTTCGCAAGGGCGTTATTCATGTTCTCTTTGTTAATGGCATATATGTGTTCTCTAATTCGTTCTCTCAAAGTTCTGTTTGTCATACCAACATAGAAACTATTACATAGTTGACATTGTGCTAAGTAGACCAGATCACGGGACCTACAGTCTGCGTAAAAATTGAATTTATATTCACGACCTGTAGTGGGATGTTTGAATCTATTTTCTTTTGAAATATATGAGCACTGATTGCAGGACCTACATGCAAATGTCCCTATCCTCTGTGAGTGCATGCTCATTATCCTGGCATCCTCATAGCATAATAGCCGTTTCAGTGACTTCATATTTCTGTATGTTAAATATGGTCGTGGATCTAATAAATCCTTAATTTTTTCATCTACTTGTAGTATCTTCCAATTATTTTCAATAATCTTTCTTATCTGTGTGTTTCTGTTCGTATATGGAATGACCAATCTATTCCTCTTAGATTTCTTATTGTTACCTATCTCAGTGACTATATCTCCAATCTGACTCCTTTTACTAACATTATGATTGTCGTGTCTTTGAAAGAATGGGGTTCCTTTACCATTCCTATGTGTCTTACAAAGACCCAATGCTTCATCTATCTCTGTATTATTATAGTCTCTAGCAAGAAAATTCTCTTTTAAGATTTCATTGTATTGTATAAATTCATTTTCCCTTGTAGTCAATCTAGAGGCCCTATATGCCTGGTTCTTAATGATGTTGGAGTAGATGTGTTTGGGGTGCATACTATCTCGATGTAGCAAGTTGTTTTTCCAACAAGTCTTCCTATACATAGCTGTATTGATGCCATCAGTGGCATTCTGAACCATAACATCTAAAAATTGTATGTTGGTTTGTGAATAGGTGTATTCAAAAAATAAGAAGCTAGTAGTACTATTGATATATGTAATCAAGTCTCTAAGATCTTGTTCTGTGCCATCCCATACAAAAAATACATCATCTACAAAACGTCCATAATATTTAATGTGATCTTTGAATCTTAAGCAATCAATGCTCATATATTTCAAAAGAAAATAGATTCAAACATCCCACTACGGGTCGTGAATATAAATTCAATTTTTATGCAGACTGTAGGTCCCGTGATCTGGTCTACTTAGCACAATGTCAACTATGTAATAGTTTCTATGTCGGTATGACAAACAGAACTTTGAGAGAACGAATTAGAGAACACATATATGCCATTAACAAAGAGAACATGAATAACGCCCTTACGAAACATGTTGTAGAAAATGGTCTTAAACATGTTTTTAAGTTCAGGGTGTTACAATTAGTGAATAAAACACCTGGGTTAGGCAATGTCAAAAATTATACGGAGGAATTGGAAAATAAATGGATTATTAGGTTACAGGCACATATAGGTTATGGCCTAAATGATAAGATGTCACTTAAACCGCACCTGGCAGCCAGACCATACAGCCATTAGTCATGGCCCACTGCTACTACATAGAAGTAGTCCAAAGCTATACATACAGTTTTAGTATTTTAGAAAGTGTCTTTGGGGATATATATATATTCTTCTTAAAGTTTTTAGATTTCATATATACATATGTTTTTTCTATGGTTTTATGCCAATTATATGTTATTTTTAATGTAGACATCACAAAGCTTATGGTTGTTGCTGCTTAATAACATTTATAAAAATATGCGTCATTGAGTATGAATGTTTGTATGCCTTTAAATGTCTGATTGGGACATTATTTGATTGCTTAATTGTAAGTATTATTTAAATGTTGAGCACTGGCAAATTTTTATTGAAGTCTGATGAAGAGTTATGAACCAACGTGAAAGCGCTATATCTTGGATCTCCTTCGAATAAACCTTGAAGTGAATACTGTGGTTTGGATTTTTTACCCTCTTCTGCTTTTGGTGTACCACTTGTTTTTTATTTTCATTTTTGACTGGCCTACTAGTGAGTACTTTGCTTAGTGGTGGATATATATTTTTTGCTTTCGTTCTACACTAAATCCTTCGCTTTGCAGCTATTACATAACTTCAGCTTCTATTTGTTTAACTTCTGGTTTACTAATCTTCTGTTTTACATTCCCCTTTTTGATCTTATTTTTTGTATTATGAAATGTTCCATATCTTGGTGCCTTTGCCTGTATTTCTCTTCAGATATCTTTGGAGATGCCTTTTTGTATTGATTACTTTGGCTTTCTCCTTTGCATAAATATTGCACCATATCAGATCTTTCTCATGTCCATATTTCTTTTTTATACCTTTCAAAAATCTCCAGATTTTGCTCTTTATATTTTTACACTTCCTCAGTTGCTTCTTTTCCCAAATTGCTTAAGGTTTCTTGGTCTGTGTAATGTTTTTCATGGATCTGTTGTATTAATGAACACAAATCTGTATTTGAAGCTTTTGTCAGTGTAAGTATTTTTCTTTCATCTAATTTCTCTCTTAAATATTTTTAAATATCTTCTATCTGGAAATTCTGGGCTTCTTGATAATAGTAACAATACATAGTTTATTTATTATCCTTAACTGTCCACTGTATCGTTTGTATTAAGTTTTTGTGGACTACTACTACGTTCTACAACAGGAGGGTCATCCAACTCATTTGCCATCCTTTCTCCCTGTTTAATTTCTTTAAGGCTTTTCAGCTTCTAATACCATGATGAGAACAGACTCCATTCCTAAGTCAAAGTATAATTAAAGTTCATGAAATTAGTATTGTTTCAGTCTTCATCATTAGCAAAAAATGTTCTTTTCAGCCCTCGCAGTGTGCTCAGAATTTACTCCGCCTGCAATTCATATGGAGTTACATGTCTCGATAGCATATTTAAATAAGACTGTAGATGCTTCTTTATGGGACCCATTGCTCCTACTACTGTCAAAACTATCTGGGTATCCTTCTTCCATACTGCCCTTGTTTTTGCCTGCAAATCCTGGTATTTATGACTTTGTGTCTCAGTGCATAAGACACTAACATCACTGGATGAAGCAATTTCAATGGTCGAGGTTACTTTTTCTTTTTATGGACTACTGTATCTAGTTTTCTAGCATCTATTTTTGAACTGTTGGTAATGGCTGAGCCCATGTGATACATGCCCATGTGATACATGCTTCTTCATTGTCTATAATGCTTTGTGGTTCAGGCTTCTCTGCTGCTTCAATTGTGGTGTCAGTGATGAAGGTGCAGATTATTCTGCATGACTTCAGCCTGTGCTGAAGAGATTTCTGTGGTCTCTTAGCTATCTGCTTTTTCATTCAGCTGGTCTGAGGGGCTGGAGTCCTTTTGCAGGATCCATCTCACGTATTTGGACCAGTTCAGGAAATCATATATTAACAAATAGAAGAGGTTTTCTAGTTGGTGCCAACAACATAATCAGCACCAGGTCTATGTCAGATGATCAAGTTTTTAGAAACTCAAAATTCATATGGTCGAGACCATATGTTCGAGTTTCCAAAAACTCAAACATCAAAAAAAAAACAAAAAAAACAAAACATGCGTGCGCACACACACACACACACACACACACACACACACACACACACACACACACACACACACACACACACACACACACACACACACACACACACACTTTAAATTTTTGCAGGGGGTAAGCTCTCCTGTACCACCCACATCCCCTGAAAAGTATATATACCAACTCTGAGATCGCACTACAGTGAGGAAAAGGGCAAATTTCCTGATCCACACTGCACCGGGATCTCCATTCAAATCTTCAGGTTTTGTTTGCGCTTGTTTCCCGCCTTTCCTGTAGCTAGCCTAGTCCAGATACAGATTTGCTCTATCCAGGACTGTTTGTAAGTTTCTGAGCCCCCTCAGACCTTTCTCTGTTGGAGTTAAGCCTTCTAGCTTATCAGTGGGAGTGGTAAGCACTAGGTAGCCTATCTACCACAAGAGGAGTGGTTTCTGGCACAGAAATTGTAGTTTATTGGCCATTTTGGGCAGTTTTTCCATCTCTTTCAACTTTCTGGTTTAAAAGCCCGTGTTTGCACTTGTTTCCCACCTTTCCTGTAACTAGTCTAGCCCAGATGCAGACCTGCTGTATTCAGGACTATTTGTAAGCTTCTGAGTCCCCCAAGCCTTTCTGTGTTGGAGGGAAGCCTCCTAACTTATCAGTGGGAGGGGTAAGCACTAGGTAGCCTATCTACCACAAGAGGAGTGGCTTCTGGCCCAGAAATTGTAGTTCATTGGCCGTCTGGTCAGTTTTTTCCATCTCTTACAACGTTCTGGTTTAAAAGCTGGCATTTGAGCTTGTTTCTCACCTTTCCTGTAACTAGTCAAGTCCAGATACAGATTTGCTGTATCCAAGACTGTAAACTTCTGAGCCCCCAAGCCTTTCTGTGTCAGAGGGAAGCCTTCTAGCTTATCAGTGGGAGTGGTAAGCACTAGGTAGCCTATCTAGCCTACAGAATTGCTGCATCCAGGACTGTTTGTAAGCTTCTGAGTGGTACCAAAAAGTCCGCTCTTCAATTTTTTTCCCTCAGATCTGCTAGTTCTCTCCTCTCCTGTACTTTTACTAGCTTATTAGTCTAGCACTTTACCAGATTTCTTGTAGCAATTATTGTAACGCACAAAAGTGCTTCCAGCACTAAACATTCTACGGGGAAACAGCTCCAGTACTTATTATTAATGCCCACCCCTCCAGGCATGTCTAAAGGTCAGTTCCCTGTGCTTTCTCCTATTAACCTGGTGAACTTGGGCATCCTGAGGCAATGTAGCAACTGCCTCATTTACACTGACAACCCTCTCCTCTTACCTCCCAGTACTCAGACTTGCGAGAGATGCACTTATATATCCAAATTGGAAGCCTTGCACTGTCCAGCTAAGACCGGAATAGCTGGTCAAGAGGAGATGGTCAACATTTGCACCGCACCACATGGAACACATAGCCCTCCAGAACACACACCAGCACTGCCTTCACATAAAAACACAAACCACACACCCACCTTCATGGAGGCTCTCAGTAAAAATCAACCCAAACGGCAGAGACCTCCAAGGCAGAAATGCACTTGACCACCACAACACAACACTAATCATGAGACACATACGTCTCCTAAACAGTGTGCCACTCAACCAAAGCCCCTAAGGCAAAACAGCATGCCCGACACACTAGTCAAAGGTGACTCGATAGTGAGGCACACTGATGTCCCACTCACTAGGTTGAATAAGGAGAAAGTAACAGTCAGCTGGCTGTCAGGTGCCAGGATCCAGCATATAATGCATGCAGTCAGGTCCCTCAACAGCAGGTACAGATATGACTCTGTCATTGTACATGTGGGTGTGAATGACCTGAGACGTACCTCCCTGGACTACATGAAAAGAGACATAGAGGAGCTTTCGGGTTATGTAGCCCAGGCGGGTATGGCCCTAGCCCTGAGCAGCCTCTTACCATCACCCAGAATGATACCAAAGTACAAGCAGAAAATGACTGATTTCAACAATTGGCTAAGTTTCTGATGTCATTTTAAGGGGATCCAGTATCTGTCTGCCTGGGATGACATGACTGACAGACCTCGATGCTTTGCCAGAGATGGCCTGCTTCTGTCACATCTGGGCTTCCAGATACTGGCCAAGGCTCTTGCTACCCCTTTAGTGCCATTTTTAGGCGGTGTTCCAAAGACGAAATTACCACCATAACAGCTGCAAACAAATGCATTTTGAGGGTCATGCTGCTCAATGCTAGTCTAAATCTAAAAATGCACTGGCTCAAAGCACTCCTTAAAATGGAGAACATCGACATTTGTGCTGTAACAGAGATCTGGTTCAAGGCAGCAGAAAGCACCCCTGCACTACCAGCCTATAACTCATTCCACACCTTTTGGCCCCAGAATTTGGACCGAAGCTCCAAAGGCGGTGGTGTTTCCATATTCATAAAGGATGCGCACACCTCCAGACTGGTAGACCAACATAATGCATCAGAGATACTGCAGTACACTTAACACTGGGCAAGACAGTGATTCAGGTTGTAGGCTGCTATAGGTCCCCAACCATGTCCCAAGACTCACACTCCACATTCCTAAGCACTCTGGAGACTATTAGGTTCCAACCTAACACTCTTATACTGGGTGACTTCAACTACCCCTCCATTAACTGGGAAAACTACTCATGTACCAATACACTTGCCCAACGTTTCCTGGAATTCATTAATTCCAATGCCCTGGACCAGCTTGTTCTTACCCCCGCTAGAGGTAGCGACATCCTTGACCTGGTCAATACTAACATGGGCAACCGTTTCTCTATAGCAATAATCAGCTCCTCCCTGGTTAGATCTGACCACAAACAAATCACCTTGGAAATCCACATCCCTCCCACTCCCTTGCAAAGGTAACCACCATGAAAACTTCTCCAAAGCTAACTTTGAGCTCCTAAAAACAGAGGTGGCTAACTTCACGGCACCCATGCAAATGGAGAATAGTTGCATGTCCTCCGAATCATACACCAATGTACTGTACGAACATGTAGACAAATGCATGGATCTCACCATACCCAATATAACCAAGATGCTCTCCTCCAAAAAAGGAAGCCAATATGGTGGTCCCCTGCCATAAACTAACTCTACAACAGAAGGAGGAAACTGATGCTGAATAAGGTGAAGTCCCAAGACTGGAAAAACTCCCTTATCAGCCTCAACAAAAAGTTGAGATCCCTCATCAAATCCTATAAAGCTAGCTATGAAAACAGAATTGCAGCAGGTAGTAAAGACAAGGCCTTCTATAGTTATGTAAAGAATCTCCATGGCAATGCCCAGATTTGCTCTGAGCTACTGCACAATGATACCTCCTATACCGAGCCAACAGATATTGCCAATATACTGGACGACAGATTCAGTGCCAACTTTACCCCCCTCTCTCCCCCACCAAAGGACCAATCACAATACCAGTAGATTGCCAGGCACCCAGTATTACTGCTGCACAGGTTAAAACAGCACTGTCTAAGACCAAGAATACAGCTTCTATGGGACCTGACAATATCTCTGGCTGTGATCTACATGAACTACAGAGTGAACTGGCACCTCAGCTGTGTGCCCTGTTCAATCACAGCCTCACCTCAGGCTTTGTACCTACCAAATGGCGCACTGCTACAGTCATCCCTCTCCACAAAGGAGGAGTGACTATAGACCCTGGGAACTATCGCCCCATTAGCCTGACGAGTCTGATATGCAAAGCTATGGAATGCATCATCATGTGCCTAATAAACAAGGATATAGGGAATCTCCAAACTCTGGATCCCACACAGTTTGGTTTTGTGAAGGGTAGATCATGCCTGCTCAACCTGGTTGACTTCTTTGAGTCAGTCACCAGAGCTGTGGATGAAGGCAAGGTGGTTCATGCAGCCTACCTTGATCTGGCCAAGGCCTTTGATACTATTCCCCACTCAGGAATCATAGAGAAACTCACTAAGCTAGGCATCAACCCCTATATCACTAGGTGGATTGCAAACTGGCTCACAGATAGAACCCACAGTGTGAAAGTAGCTGACTCCAAATCAGACTGTCGACCAGTCATGAGAGGAGTCCCACAGGGCTCGGTCCTGGGTCCTCTCCTGTTTGGTATCTTCTTCTCTGAAGTCCAGGCCAACACAAAGGGACTCTGGCTGATAAATGTTCACAGAAAATTGCAAGTTGGGAGCTTTTATTAACTACCCAAATGATGTTAACATCCTGCAGAAAGGCCTCACAGAGACCAACGACTGGTGTTGGAACCATGGCCTTAAGCTCAATGCCAAAAAATGTGTCATCATCCCCTTTGGGAAAAACCCAGTTCTCATAAATTACCACATCTATGGTAGTCTACTGAACAGATCTGGGAACACAGGTTGGCAGCAACCTCTCTTTTGGCCACCACATTGCCACTGTGGTCAGAAAGTCCTTCTATGTGGCACATCTCATTACTAAGGGTTTTGCATTCAGGAAGAAAGAGGTCATTGTCTCCCTCTACTCCTCCCTCATTAGGCCAGTCATTGAATACAATGCCCAATTTGGCATGTACCTCACTAGACACCTGCAACAACTGGAGAGGCCACAAAAGTACCTCACAAAGAGGATCCTAGGCCTTAAATCACTTGTCCTATATGGGCAGACTCAAAAAACTCCAACTATTCTCTGTCTCATATTGCCTACCTAGAGATGATCTCTGCTTGACTTACAAAGCCATGTCTGACCCAGCTCTGTTAGAAATGCTGCATCTAAAGAAATCCCAATCCCTCCACACCACATGCTCCAGAGACCTCAACCTCATTACCACAATCAACAGAACAAGCTGGAGGGATAGGTTCATAACCAGAGACTGCCCATGCTATGGACTAGACTTTCTATACATGTCAAACAGAGCACCACACTGGCCCTCTTCAAGAAAAATCTTGATGAGTGGACGGGAAATAGAAAATTGACCCCAGGGATCACTCCAGTAGCTCTACTTGACAGAGGCACTGGGAACTAAGGTCGGATGGCACGATGCTAGGGTAATCCTATGGTCTAGCCTTGTAAAGGCTCCAGGGCCATTAGACTAGTACACACCTATGAACCTATGACCCTATATGGTCTGGATCATATGAATTTCAAGTTTCTGAAAACTCAATCAACTGATAGGGACCCTCAGCACCTATTCAAGACTAGTTCTCTGGTTTTAAAACATTTGTGAGAGTTACCATCCAATGTACCTTCTTATTCTTCCAACAAGGTTAATTTATTATCCATTTCAGCATGTCTGCCCATGAACCCCCCTCTTTCAAATCATTTTCATGTTAAAATGTTTTTAAAAGGGGGTTTGCATAAAAGATCTCCAAGAAAAAAGGTGACCTCCATATTGGGATCTTAATTTTATGTTAGGGAAACTATCACTTTCTCCATTCAAGCCAGTTAATCTGGCTGACTTGAAGTTAACATGGGAAACAGTTTTACTGATTGACCAAGCTCTTATGATGAGTCAACCCTATCTCAGTTTCCACAGAGACAGTTTTTTTTTTAGAATGAATCCTTTTATTCTTAAAGAGGTATCCAAGTTATTCATCTCCCCATTTTCTTTCCTGAACCAAAAAATGAGTGAGAAAGGATATTCCATACCTTGAATGTCTACAGGCAACTCAGGTACTATCCTGAAAGAGTTGAGTCTTTCAGGTGTTTGGATCAATTGTTAATTTCTTGTGAAGCAAAGAAGGGAAAACCTGTGTCACAACAATTTATTCCTAAATGGTTGTCTAAAGCTGTTACCTTTTGTTACACCCACCAGAACAAAAATATTCCAAGCAGAGTTAAGGACCACTCTACTAGGACCTTGGCTTCATATCTGGCTTTCTGTAAGGGGTTGGATTCTAGAAGTATTGTAGAAGCATGAAACTGGTCCTTTATACACAAGTTTAGAAGGCATTGCAACCTTGATACCTTCTCTAAGTGTAGATCAGGCTTTGCTGGAAGGATTCTTCCAGGGCTCCTGGAACCTTTTCCTTTCACCTCCCAAATGTAGTAAGCTAGGCTAATCTACCCATGTAGCTAAAGTTACTATAGTAGTGATCAATATGATGATTGTAGTACAATTGTGTAGCTAAGCTTACTATAATAGTAGATGTATGAATTACCACTGTTGCAGTAGTGCAATAGCCATTCCCTCCCTCCATCCCCCTTGTTTTTTCATACGTTATGCCAGGATGCGCACATTTGTTTTTTGTTGTTCCTGGCATTGTTCTTTCAGGGCTGAGCCTCCCTGTCTGTTGGCATGAAAACTCTGAAGGGTTTAGCGTCCAAACCTGTGTTTTTACTCAGCTCAGTTTGAGCTGACTGATGGTTTGGTTACATAAAATGTGCCTTGAAATTTTTGAAGCTGGGCAGCTGTTATATCTTCTGCAGGATATAGCCCATTTAGCTAAGGTTACTGCATCACTGATCATTCAAACATCTACTGTTGTGGTAAGTTTACTTACACACCTGTACTTTTCCAGTTATTAGATTCAACACAACACGATTTCTAAGACTTGGCTGCATTTTGAAGTTGTCTTCAAATTCCAGACCCAATTCTGGGCAGTTCTAGTCACAGGCAAGGGCTATTTTTGGATATCAACATTTTGGAAATAAGGGCAGTGTTCTCCATATTGTTGGACTGTGAGGACGTCTTGCCCCCAAGGTGCTATAGTACTCCCTTCCTGACAGAGTGGCCATGCTTTGGTATATAAATAAGCAAGGAGAAGCTCCTAGCCCATCTGTTGAGAAATGAAGAAGATAATGCCACCTTTTGAGATTCAGTTATTATTCTAGGGAAGCCAATTATGTAATAGATATGCTCAGACACCGCTGATGCCTCACGGGTGTTCTTTAGTACATCTGTAGCATGGAAGCTTTTTTGTCATTGGGGAAAGCCTTGCTGCAACCTCTTTGCTTCCTTTATCAGTACAAGTACATCAACTTTTTGCTCCTCATCCTTTGCTGGAGAACATTCCAAGGATGCATTCATGTAGAAATGCCCCCTCTCCTAGAATGCCTTTATTCCCCCCCTTTATTCTTTAGTTCCTACAGAAAGCCAAGCAGAACAAGTTCAGAGTTATTCTTGTGTCCTTATTTAGGCTTCTACAGATATGATTCCCTTGCTCTTGCCTATTCTTGTGGAGAAACCTGTATGTCTCAGGCCTTTCAGAACCCTCCAGATCCAACCATCTGACAAGTCTAGATCAGACCTTACTCTTTCTCTGCCTACCATGTGGTTATTTCTGTTTCAGTAATAACCTAGGGATGTTTCATACCTCTACCCAGATGTCCAGAACTTGAAAATTGAGCAACACTAAATCAATATTTTTCTGTGTTTTGGCTATTTTTAAGGGTTTTTATCCTTTCACAGCTCCAGTAGTAGCAGTGCTATGTTTTCTATGTCATTTTATTGATACAGGTTTAAGCTATTTTTCAGTTAAGGTTCACCTGGCTTCCATTTCTTTTATCAGTGTTCTGTTTATAGTTTGTTTTAGCAAAATTGGCTTTTTCTCCTTTTGAACTATCTGCTAAAGTAAAAATAATCTGTGTAATGGAAAAAGCTTTAGCTAAAAGTGTCCCTGAGTTGAAAATTTTCTGTCAATCCCACATACCTAAGTTTTCAAGACCCTTTTTAAAGAGAAGAGTGGGATGATGGGGATGCCAGGTTTTGAGGTTTATGCTTTGGCAGCATTTGTGTCCTTACTAGATTACTCTTTAAGGGCATGGGGTAGGACAGAAGGGGAATCTGATACCAGAGGAATGCTGTCTGAAAGGAAAAGACAGACAATGTTGAGATATTGGAGGAATAGTCAACTGGAAGAATTTATTACAGAGTGGTTGTGATGAGGAATTTGGAACAGTCAGGAAATAAAGGTCGCAGGTAGACCTTTATATTAGTGTCAGCAGAAAAAGGAGCTAGGTCAAAAACGTCCTTGCTCCCAGCCTCCCACCTTGCAAACTGATAATTTTAGATTGGAAAGAAACTAAAGTACTTTTTGGTTTGGGAGATTTGGAGTGGCTTAGGTATGATGAAACCAAATTGACTGTCTTAAATGTTTTGCATACAATGGAAGTGAGATTCAGTATACCAGCAAATGGTGCACAGGGAAAATGGTTTGGATGATGCTATGAAAAAAGATCAACTAGGTTGTGTTTATAAAAGTTTACTAATCTCCAAGTATGGTAATTTGTGAGAGCAGCTTTGTGAAGGGCCTCTAAGGAGGGAGTTGTTCATCCAGAGGAATGGGAAGAAATATTTTAGATAATTGGTAGGGTTTAGGGAATTACAGTTGTGTGATCAGTGTATGCATTTTGTTCGTAGATAGAACAGGAACCCCTCACCATTTTTCAAGGTAATGTGGAGGCAAATGCATGTCTGGTTGCATATGTTTTGGGACTGGCGTGTAATGAGAGAAATGTGGAAGGAATGTATTGTAGATTGGGAGGCTACTTTGTTGGAAAGAAAGTGGAGAGAGGGAGTTTGTACTGTTTGGAATAGGAGTAAAAGAAGAAATCTGGACGAGTTTTGAGAAAGTATAACTATTGGTGGGAGTTTGGATGCAGTGTGTCATTGTGAAGGAGTGGCAGGGACTTTGAGTGGAACTCTGAGTGGAATAACGTAAAGAATTTGCAGACATTTAGGAGAATATTGGCAGTTCTAAATGATATCTATCACACAGACAAAATCAGCTCTCAGCGGCAGCAGGTTCAACAGTACTGTTGCAAAAAGGATTTACCTCGCAGACAAGAGGTATAGGGTTTTATTCTCATGAAGGGAAACTGGATAGGCTTAAAATGGCCTACAAGGATAGCTAACGGAGTGCTTACCTATAAATCTATAAAACTGTTATTGTAGGGTCTATATTAGAACATCGAAGTTTCAAAACTTTGAATGTTCTAATATCGATCCATATTCAGCGAAAGCTGAAAATATCGAAGCAACAGAAAACCAAATTTTTTCCTAGGGAAAGAATTTGGTTGTCCGTTTCTGTTGCTTCGGTATTTTCAGCGCTGTGGTGGAAAGTTAAGGGTCGGGTTCAGGTAAGTGTGCGATTGAGTGCGGGTTAGGTTAGTTAGGGTTAGGGTGCGGGTTAGGTATGTGTGCGATTGTGTAGACGTGAGGGTTATGGCAGGTTAGGTGAGTTAGGGCACGGGTTAGGTATGTGTGCGATTGTGTGGACGTGAGGGTTAGGGTGGGTTAGGTGAGTTAGGGTTAGGGCACGGGTCAGGTAAGTGTGCGATTGTGTGGACGTAAGAGTTAGGGCGGGGCAGGTGAGTTAGGGTTAGGGTGCGGGTGAGGTGAGTGTGCAATAGTGATGGACCTTAGGGTTAGGGTTTGGGTTAAGGTAAGTGGATAGTTAGTGGTGTGTGTATAGTTTAGTGTAGGGTTAGGTGTAAGATTTTAGGTGTATGTGTGTGGATTGCTGTTTGTTTGGTGTGCTTGTGTTGTGTGTATGTGTTTTGGAACAGCAAAATCCTGTTCTGTATGTTCAATGTTTTCAGCTTTCGTTGAATAGGGGTCGATATTAGAACATTCGAAGTTTTGAAACTTCGATGTTCTAATATAGACCCTTATTGTATTGTCTTTCTTGCACTTATATGATTATCCCTTGTTTTGTTTTGTACTGTTTGCTTTTTTAGGATTTTTTTATATATATGTGATTTTGTATTGCTGTTTTTATTAAAAAAATGTAAAAATAAATCCTGCATACATTTTCCTCAAGGATAGAATAAAGTGAACTAAACTGACATTTATACCTAAGGTATCCACCTAGACAAATGTCAGTCATCCTATGTGTATCATTTCTTAACTACTCTAATAGAGGACAGGTATTTGTTGCATTCTATGGGTGTCTGTAGACAGCGCATGCTTTAAGAGATAAAAGCAAATATTTGTAATAAAATAGGGTTCTGAAGTTTTGAAAATTATTTAATATTTTATCCAGATGATCTTATTGCATTAAATTATATTTTGTGAAACACAAACCTTTGTCTTCTGTGCTTACAGCTCACTCGGTATAGGCGGTGACTACTTCTCAGACATTCTTCAGAAAACGTTTCTCTAGGTAATGCTTGTTTAACATCTGTGGTAGCTTCACCCAGCACAGCAAGTTAGATGTCCTCTCTAGAGCTCCGTCCTCCTTTAGGGCTACAGTTATTTAGAGATATGTTCACATGAAGTTGCCACATGAGGATAAACTTGGTACTCGGTCTTAAAACTATCGATAAGGATGGAACATCTCATCCTAGATAAGCAAGTTATATCCTTATCTTAACAATAAATCTGGATGAGCAGATTCATCTTTGTCATCATATCCCACCCTCATTCACATTCCTCATCATACCCCACCCTCGTTCGCTTTCCTCACCTCATCATCATACCCCACCCTCGTTCACATTCCTCATCTCATCATCATACCCCACCCTCGCTCGCATTCCTTACCTCATCATCATACCCCACCCTCATTTGCATTCCTTACCTCATCATCATACCCCACCCTCATTTGCATTCCTTACCTCATCATCATACCCCACCCTCGTTCGCCTTCCTTATCGCCAAAATGGTTGGAGGCTCCTGATGGTTATTCTGTTTATTAATGCTCTGCTGTGTTTTATGCTGGCACGGCAGAGGTCGGGAGAGAAAGTTAGTTGGCAGAAGTTTTTTGGGTAAATAGGAAAGGTTGTGTTGCCTGGGAAAGTTTTAGATGTGGTGCTGTCTTAAAATGCCTGCAGCTGTAATCCTGCTGTTGATGAGAATGAACCTGCTCATTTATCTCTGTCATGAAGTATGCAAATTTCATTTTCAGTGGTTTGGAAAAAGCCTGATTTGGACAAACATCTGATCTTCTACCTTGAGGGACAGATACATGTCTTAGAATTTTGTACATCACCCTTGCAACCTGCCTTAGTTCCAGCCATTTTTAATTACACTTGTCAAGAGGAATATGTGGCAACATTTTAGATGGTGCAGGTCAGCATGCAATGCCGCAGTACATTTCCTTCTTCCAGAAGGAGAAGAAAACATTCATCTTACTCAAGTTGCAAAAGATGAGAATCATGATCTTGCACACTTGAGACAATTTTACTCCACCTTGGCCTTAAAATAATTGAAGAATCGGTTGATTCTAAATAAAGGGCTTGGCACTCTGTTTTGACTACAAACCACTGCTCATACTTGTTCAGCACAAGAGCATTTCTACTGTTAAACATTTTTTAAATCTGAGTTCAGACTAGCTGCACTAAAGTACGATCAGCCTATTACATAGCCTTTCAAGATGTAGTTTTAATCTCTGTTATGTATCAGTTACTACGCTATACTGTTTATCAAGGAACCAGCTACAAGGTAAGATACTTTTTCACCATGTTGGGTTAACTTATTTCTTTGTATTTGTGCTACATATTGGTTGGCTGCCTACTTTTTGTATCTTTTTATACTGTTGTACATTTTTGCGTTTTCACTGATCTTACGGGGTTCATTGCTATTTCAGTTTTACTTCCTTGCATTTGGACTATTATTTGAGTTTGCTGTTGCATAGTTGCCTGATATCATACTGTTTCTCACATTTACCAGGCTTAGTTTACTATTTCATTATCATCAATACTTAATAGTTTCACTACTGAAGTGTTCTTTGCCATTGAATTGTTGCCTGATTTTAAACGAATTTACTGTGGCACTGTTTGTGGTTACTGTAGTCTTTAGCAGTTTTTACCAATGCTCTTCATCTGATTAGTACTGCAGTAGCCTAAGCTTAAATGGGTTATGTCTTGCATAGGATATAACAGCCAGCCAGCTTCCTAAGCTTCAGGGTACCTTACACACCCAAACTATTTGACATCTGGAGCTATGCTGACTTAAAGGTTTGGGTGCTAAGCCCTTCAGAGCTTTTCTGCCATGAAAAAGAGCACTTCTCTGCTGGCTTTTGAGGATCAACTGTCTGATAACACTGTTCCATTGCTCGGCAAATACGTTCCTTTGGAAAAAAACCTATTTACTTTTTGAGACAGAAAATTTACTTTTTCTGTAAAATAATTAATTTTAAGATGTGGAAAAGTATTTTTGTTGACCATCTCATGGATTTTTTGCACTTTTAAACATCAGTGCTTTTTTCTACTTTTTTGATAAATTGTTAAAATACCCTTTCTTTAGAGAAACTATTATAAATTTACTTTAGGAGATGAGGAAAGTGTTTTAAAGCAATTTTTACTGTGTTTGTTTCATGGGAAAAGTAAATTTTTTGCTACTTTCCTTTTTTACCAACTATTTCTGCTAAACTTCTCCAGGAATCCAGCACCATTTTCAGCTTTATAATGGAACAACATATTGATTCCTGAAATGGATGATTTTCCAGCCACAAAAAAGAAAGATTAAGCACACCTTGGCATAATAGTTGGCTGATAATTTACCTCAGCCACAGGTGGGTGACCCTGCTGTAGCCAAAGCTGGTTCCTCAGACCACTCATCTTTTTCTTCAGACCCCTCTACTGTACTCCCTACAGCCACCATAGACAGGTGGTTAGACACTTCCTCTGCAGCTGTTGGTGTCCCCTTAATGGACAATGGATGGCTACTCTTGTTGGTCTTGTGAAAGGGCAGGGAGGGTTCCCATGCTTAGCCAGAATGTTGTGCCCATCCCAGGGGAAGATTTTGGTGGCAGTTCTGGGTCTGTTTCTTCAGAAATTCTTGTCAAAAAGAAACAGAAAGCTAAACATTTGTCTTTTCCTGTATCAATTATCTGGACAAGAGTAATTTATTAGGCTTGGCTGAGTGGGTCTTGTGTAGGCTATTGACTCTTCTTATAAAGCTGATTCTGGTAAGAGAGAAAGTAATTCCTCTTTCTTTGAAGAGGTTCAAGAGATTGAATCTATAGTGGAACATGAAGCATACCTCGCAATTCTCCAGATTTTCACAGAATGTCCAGATTATGGCTCATATCTTTGATTTGTTCCTCATAAAATTTGTGGTTTTCTGGCAAATCACTGGGATGATCTGAGAATTGAAGTCACTAAATAATTACATAAATTTGAGTTTTCAACTTCCTATCCTTCTGAAAATGTATGTTAAAACAAACCATGTTACTCTAGCAACGTTTTTTACTTTATAAGAGCGATATTTAAATTATGTCTCTATTTTTTGGTCTTTGTCTCCCCATTTTGTAGGGTTTTGTCCAAATGTCTTGCACTAAGAGGTTGAGCGGTATGATGTGAAGGAACACATGCAGTTTTTTCTGCTCAGTTTGTTGATTCAGATTCTGAGGAGAGTGTAGTGTTTGATTCTCCCTGTGAATAATTCTCTTTCTCTTAGGCTATTTCCAGAATGAATTAATGTTCTCACTGGGAAAATAATGAGGTTTCTCAGGCGATCAGAAAATATAATTTGTTACAGCTGGAATTTCCAGAACCTTCATCTGTCCCTCCAGTTTTATCTGCTCTGGAGGATGTTTTTGTCACAGCCTGCAATTTCCCTGACAGCCTACTCCTAAAAAAAAGCAGATAGATTATATACAGTTCTTCAATTGTTTAAGTTTTTATATAATAATCCCAAACCTGACCCAGCCATACTGCTTTAGCAAATCCAGCTGCTTCTAAACATTTTCTTAATTTTAATTCCTCTCATTCTGACAAGACAGGGAGGGCCTTTGACAAGTTTGGGGGAAAGGTGCATGTTTCTGCAACTTTAATTTCTAGATTTCTAAATTGTCATACTCATAGGCTGAAGTTTATCCTAGCTAATTGTGAACAACTGAGGAATGTTTTGGCATTAGTTGCATTTTCTGAGGAGAGATATGCTTTGTGTAATTTGCTTTCTTCTGTTTCTCAAGTCAATACACATTGTTTAAAATATGTCTATAACTCCGTGGGTACTACTTTCAGGGCTGCCACCAGTGGAACTGTTTTGAAGAGGTTTGCCAGGCTGCAGTCTCAGAATCTTGCTGAGAACACTAAGAAAGAAATCTTGAATTCTCCCTTCAACAGAGATCCAGTGTTTGGACCATCATCTGCCAAGGTCATCAAAAAAGTGATGAAATGACAATGCTAATTCAGGGAATCTCTCAGATTTTTTGCCCTCCTTCTCCAAGTTTTCCAAGGGGTTCTCTACTCCCTCATTTAACTTTAGCAAAAAGCAAAATAAACAGTCTCAGCAGAAGGCTAGTAAGTAGACATTTATGAAACAATGGTAGGGAAGTTACAAAAACAAATAGGACCACCCCCAGAAAAAAGGACAGTCCAATAAGTCAGAATGCCTATATGAGGGACCTTGTTCCCCCCTCACCCTGGCAGTCCCTTAAACCTAACCAAAAAATATGAATCTCTATTTCTCTTTGGCAACAGGTTGTCTCAGACAAATGGGCCTGAATATGACCCACCCAGGCTTCAAATGGCAGTGGGAGGCTGTTCCTCTCAGCTGCATTCTCCAGGGGAAATCTCTTGGGATGAAGAGGACTCACTCTCACTGGATTTCCCTACTGAGGAAGCTTCCTTTGGGGAGACTATATAGAACATGATGAATCACTTTGAATGGAAATCCACACAGATCTCTGATGCTTAGAAGAGGTATTACAGCCTCTTGGAAATGGGTGCCTGTGCTCCTGTCCCTTCTTCAGTCTATCCTGCCCTTGAGGCTTTCCAAGATGCCTTTCAGTCGACCTCTTCTGCACCTGATTCTCAACCACCAGCTACTAAAGACCAGACAGTTTTTACAAGGTACTTGATGATTTAAAATATTTATTCAAAAATATATTGCCAGATTTCTCTGCAGTATCTCCCTCTCTTCAGGTAAGCCCTCTAAGCTTCTGCTCCTTGCCCTACCTACCTACTGACAAAAACAGTAGGGCTATGGATATATAGGGAAAGAAGCTTTAAACATCTGCTATGCTTGCCTTTGGGGCAATTAACTACCAGACTCAAATGATAAATTCTCGACCATCACAGCTGGGCTAAAATACTTGTTTATTTAAGCAAAAAAACAGTGGTAAGCGCTTTCACTGCTTGAACTGTTTCTTTTAGCCAGCTGTGATGGTCAATAGTTTGTTCTTTTATTATTGTATGTTTTTTGTGAATTTTATCGACCTTTACTCACTAATATCTTCAATTTTATCTATTTTCAAATGACAAAGTAGTTGATCTCTGTCCTGCATTCCTTAAACAAGGTTATACTGGACCCTCCTACAGCAGAGTCCAAACATCAAATGCAGACCTAACTATCACATGCCACTTAAATCCAGACACAGTGTTAATTGCTGTGACAATGTTGTAGATGCTTCTCTAGGGCAGCTGTAACTGGGTCTGTTATTTGCAGTTATGTGTGACTTCACAGTCAGCCTATACCTGAGGATTTTGAATCTAAAATTCTAGACTCTCCCTTGGACAAAGACTTCCTGTTTCTTAGGCAGCTAGCCTGTTCAAAACTCTCCAAGACCAAGGGAAGACCATGAAAGACTGCAAATAGATTCTCCTCGATTCCTAACTACCATCTAAATCTGCTTCCTTTATTAGAAGGGATCCTAGGGCAGCTCAGAAACAAAAGAAACCCACAATGAAAAGGTACTCTCAAAAAAAAAACATTGGGAACCTCAAGCAGGGAGGCCTCCCTTTGGAAGCAAAAATCTGTGACTACCCTGCCCTCAGTCCAATTATCCCTCTTTCCAAAATACTGTTACTCTACCTGGCCGGGTGGGAAGCTGTTACCACAGACAAGTGGGTCCTTTACATTATCAGGGAAGGTTATGCCACATCTTGGGCAAATATTACCCCTCTGAAAGTTATGCCACTATCTCCTCAAAACTCCCATTGTTCAAGATCTCTTGAATCAGAGCACCATCGAGCAAGTCCCAAAGGAATTCATGGGAAAGGAGTTTTACTCCAGGATTTTTCTAGTCCCAAGAAAAGAAGGGCAGTGGAGACCCGTCCTAGGCCTATCTCTTCTAAACACTTATTTGAAGGTGCCAGCTTTCAAAATCCTGTCTCTTCACACACTTGAATTTTCAGTTTAATGCTCCACCTTTTGGTCTTTCCTCAATTCCAAGAGTGTTCACAGAGTGTCCAGACCCAGTAGTAGCTGTCTGTCACACTCAGGACATCTAAATTCCCCCCTACCTGGATGACCTACTGATCCAGGCTCTCTATCCAGAAATTCTTCAGCATCTATACTTCACCCCCATCTTCTGACAGGTCTGAGTTTTACTATAAAGTACAAAAAAAAAATCTCATCTAGTCCCTATACAGCATCTGTTTTCTCTGGGCTGCAGAGTGTACACAAAATGCATGCCTTTCTTCCCCAGGAGAAAGTTCACAGTCTGTTCACTTATTTCCAAAACCTCTCCTTCACAACCCATTGCTCATTAAGGGAGATGCTAAGGATTTTGGGATTCATGGCAAACACTGTCTCCATGCTACCCCTGGCCTGACTTCACATGAGGAAAATCCAGTATCTGAAATTTGTGTGGCCCAGCACTGTCACCCCTTGGACACTCTGATTCCCCTCCTCCCTTGTCTCAAAAAGGAGCTACTTGAATGGAGGAGACAGGTCATCCTTAACCAAAAACTCCCATTCACACCATCTCCTCTTCAACAGATTCACAGAGATGGATCAGATGAGGTATGAGGTGGATGGACAGAATCACGCCGAGTGCAGGGGAAATGTCAACCTCAGCTCCTAAAGGAATGTATCAGTCTGAATGAAATGTGGGTTATTCTGCAAGCTCTTTAGATTTTTTCCAACCTTTGAAAACCATCAGGTATATAGGGCATTTAGAGACAACTACCTCTGGGAATGTTTGGGGTTATCAAAAAGTACTAGAGAATCATCAGATAACCCATGTAGGAGATTCTATAGGAATGAGAAGTGTACTAATTGGTTCTCTGAGACAACAGCTGATGCATGGAACAGACTACCAAACTACATTAAAGCAAGTACTAGCTTAGATACTTTTAAGAAGAGCCTGAACACTTATTATGGGAACAAGTGTTTTGGTATATTGGCAAGCTAGAAGAGCATTAGTGTCCGTGCTTCAAATATTTGTATGTTTATGTATGTATGTATGTATGTATTTGGTGATCATTGTTGCAGTATTCCCTCCCACCCTCCATCCCCTGTTCTTTATGTCACTTCAACCTTCATTTTCATCTCCCCCTTTGCTTTAACTTCTGCTCTGTTACATGAGAACAGGGGAGTTTTCCTTACTATTTGAGGTACTCCCCTTCTAGCTGACCAGTTTCCTCTCTCAGTAGTCTTCAAGTCACTGGTTTGGAGATAGTCTGTGAATCCATGTTCTTATGTCAGTTTATATACCCCAATGCATATGACCTGAGGTCATGCATCTGATCTACGGCCTATGGGAGGTAAAGCTTTAATAACCCAGTCAGACATCAGTGGTGACAACTCCATATGTCAAGAATACTGTAATAGTGATCACTAGGATATCTACTGTTATGATAAGTTCTTACACAAATACACTTTCTCATGATACCTCAGATAAGACGCCACATGAGAAAGATACAATGGTATCAAAAATCTCTGGTCTCAGCATGTGCACCCACTGACTTTTTAAATTTCAGTGTAAGGATTTGTAAAAAGGGAGATAAAGTGGGGACATCACATATATCATAATCCAGATCTCCTGTTTTCCTTTCCTCTCCTGTTCCAGCACAGTCACCCACATCATATGCCTCAGATTTTGTGTGGGTATTGCTATAAGTGGGCATAAAAGTGCAGGGTCTTTAGAACAAAAAATATCAAAACACATAAACATAAAAGATGCTAGCTCTTATAAATGGTCTAAACTCTCTGAATCATTTGTGAGACCCCAAGACCTCTTGAAGTGTTTACAGACAACACCACAGCGCTGTGGTACATAAAAAAGCAAGAGGGACCAGATCTTACCCTTCTGTGCAGACTAATCATGTTAGCATGGGTTATAGCATTACAGCACAATCTCACTTAATGTCACTTAACAGGCATTTTATATTCTACCAGAGCAAAGCTGTGGAAGACAAGCTGAACAGGGCAAGGGTAGACTCCCCTAAAATGGAAACTGAATCAGTGGGGGTCTTCCAAGACTTAATCCATCTATGGGGAGCACCCCAAGTAGATCTTTCACCCTCCTCTACAAACAATCAACTGGCAAAATTCTGTTCCAGGACTCCATGCAAGAAGGCCTGGAAGACAAGTGCACTTTCTGTTCCTGTAGGCCTTACCACTGATTTCAAAGGTACTTCTGAAGATTCAGAAAGACTCCCCAGAAATCATTTTGGTGACTCCCTTCTGGACCAGGCAGCAGTGGTTCTTCCTTCTGGCCAGGGGCAATTACCACAAGCTTCCTGACAGAATGGATTTACTCACACAAGATGAGGAGTGTTTCGGATGTATCAAACACTCCTCAAGCTTGGTAAACAGTTTTTTATCAATATTATATTTATAATGTGAAAGGTTATTTTACATGACATATACTACAAGGGGTTAATTAAAGAGGGTATTTAAGGAAGTGACGTGGAAGGCATTCATTTGTCTGATGAAGTCTCTGTGGTTAGACAAAAGTGCTCACGTTATTTTACTGGCTTTATATTTTAATAAATTCTTGAAGCTGTTTTGGTGCGACTGGAGTCCTTTAAAAATGTATTTCTTTTTAATCAAGTTAGTTCACTTTGGATATGTATATTTTTAAATTTAATTTATTTGCGTTTGTTGTCCAGGGAAGTCTGACTGGGCAAAGCCTATTTTCAGAGGAGCCATGGGCTCCAGTAAATACATTTAAGATACTCATGACAAATTAGAATTTTACAAAGATACTTTGCAAAGGTGCTTCTTGAAGACATCTTGATAGAAACAGATAATTGTACTATAGTGACATTATACAAAGATAATAGGTATTTCCTGTGTGGTGACATTGTACATGATATTAAATTCCAAGTATAAAACATTAAGTATGCAAACATGTCATGTGCAATATACATGACAAGCAGGCATTACATATGACTTGTAAGGAGGGTTACAGTATACATGTTAAGAATAAATAAAATTCAGGTAAATAGTGTGAAACATTATTCAATAGGTAGTTAATAGTTAAAGCAAGAAGAGGGACAGAGCATTGTTTAACTGATGAGTCATGGATAGTGGGGTTAAAAATGCTCAGGTACAGACTGACATAGAATAAAACCACCGACTGATGATCCAACACTGTAGTTTATTAAAAAGCACACTCTGACGTCGTGGCTATAACAAGTCTTCAATAAGTTTCTTCATTTGTGTTGTTGTTGACAGACTGACATAGAACCTGGTTATAAGACAGTGGTGGAGTGTATGAAGGAGATAGAATGGCTATAAATGATGTCTTTGGATTGGGTACTGTAGGTTCTAACTGCATAGGTAGGAACTTCCTGTGTTTGGCAGATATCCAAATGTTTGCATTGTGTTTGGTTTGTTGATTAAGATTCGTTCTAAAGTCAAGTATCTGTCAGCCTTTTTATTGCTTCTAGTGCTGGAGATGATTCATTGTAGAAAACTGTGTAAGTTAATTAATTCTGAGGGAGTGTAGTTGCTCATCAGCTGCCAGTCTATGGTGAGGCTAGTTAGTATAATAGTTCCTTGTTGAATATGGTGAGATATCCAATAAGAGGGTATCTTCTGCTGTTGAAATGTTGTTGTCAGGTAGAAAATATATACACAGCTGAGATACAAGCTTTCTGTTGTTGATTTTGAGGAGTAATATGAGGAATTCTATGTTGTTAAATTTTGTGAAATGTAGAGGGAGTGAGATTATTTCTAACCAGTTTTTGTAGATAATCGCAACACTACCAGCATGTTTGTTTTTCTTTTTGAGCCTAAAATAATGTCTTTCGGCTTTTCCCGGTTAGGGGTCGCCACTGCGGAACTCCGGTCCGCTAGTGATTGGAACAGAACAGACTAGAAATGTAGCTTACCAACTTGTTACAAATGAAGCTAGGGACTTTAAAATTTATAATTATAGCTCATTTGACTTGGCAGTGAATATGCAGATATTTTCTGTAAAGGTATGACATTTGTGCCAAACAGACGAGCAAAAGTTACTGACCTAATAACTGATTTAAAGGTATATACTAGGAAAATGAACTTGGCTTTGTTGTTTCAGGGGACACATACACCTGCAATTAATCTATATCATATACCAAGTACTTTTAACCCTAGTTTACATCCAGTGTTGAGACTTTTTGAAGAAATGTATGAGCTTGACTTTAGGCATTTATTAAATCAAAAAACTAACATTAGAAAATGGTAACTTAGATGTAACACAAAAGAAAATGTTGGATGATTTAAGAAGTAGAGGTGACCTCCATTTTATGTAGCCCGATAAGGGCGGAGGTTTAGTTGTGATGAATGTAATTGATTATAATCAACTGATGCTACAGGTTTTATATGAGGATGCATATGTGGAAGCCTCATTGAATGAGATTAATATTTCTTATTCAAAAATAGATTATTTTTTGGAAGACATGTCGACAGAGGAACAAATAACTAGTGAAGTTTACAAATATATGTATGTGGAAAACCCTAAGGTGGTGACAATATTTGGAACACCAAAAATACACAAGGACTTAAATAATCCTCCATTACGTCCTATAGTGGATGCAGGTTATTCCAAGACATTTTTATAGCTAAATATGTTGATACACAGTTGAAAGAAAAAATATTTAGCTTAAATTATTTATGTCATGATTCGTGGGATTTTCTAACAAAAGTTAATAATGTGGGGGTGTCTGTGATGGGAATTGATGATTTAGTATTCATCACAGTAGATGTCAAAGATTTATTTACATGTATCCCACAGCAACTAGGAATTGAATGGTTTACGGAATTTTTTACTGATTTGGTCCCAGTTGGTCAACAGAATATCAATACTTTGTCACATTTGTTGGAAATTGTATTAACTAATAATTACATTTTTCATGACGGTCATTACTTTAAACAAGTTAAAGGAGTAGCAATGGGGTCTCCTGTGGGCACCTTATATGCTAATGTACTCATGGCTGTCTGGGAAGAAAGATACCTGTTCCCTTCTGAATATATGGCTTATGTTAAGTTACACATGTTTTCTGGATGAGTTATTTTTCATTTGGAATGGTCCAATGGAGAAAATAACAGAATTTATACAGTTTATAAATCAGAGTACTAACTTTCTGGTCTTTTCACATGACATTGGAATTGAACAAATTTCCTATTTAGATGTGTTAGTTAGTAAAGATCATGAACGGAGATGTCTAAAGTCTAATATACTGAGGAAGAAAACATACTCTAATAATTTTTTGCATTTTTCCAGCAATCACCTACATCATGTAAAGAAAGCAGCCATAAAGGGCCGGATGGTATGAGCAGCCAGGATGGTGATTGACAGATGTGGATGATTTCAAAGGGAAATGTAGGTTTATAGGGAGGATGTTTTATAACAGAGACTATCCAGAATATTTTATTGATAAAATAACTAAAGAGGTGGTCGACAAAAGACTGCGTGGCATATATATGCCTTTATTGAGATATGGTATGGATGTAGCATATGACTATGAGGGAGGTGGTAGTGTCAGTGATTATGTAACCCCTTTGAATTCAAAAAATAATAATAACAATGTGGCATCTTATAACACCAATATGGACCTGATTAGTGGTTCAAGGGAGAGGTTAAGTTTTATTTCAACTTACACAAACGATAGTGATGATATTTTTCACATTATGTGTAAAAACTAGTTTCTTATTATGGGAGACAAAGAATTAAATACTGTCTTGGGAGATTGCCCTAATGTTGTATATAAGAGAGATAATAATTTAAAAGACTGGTGTAATATTAATTCTCATCCTGGTAACAAGATAAAGGGTAAAATGAGAAAGTGCAATATGTGCAGTCAGTGTGTTAATATTCTGGAGTGTGGTGGGATGACTATTTATATTCCAGGTTATTTTAATTGTAATACTAAGAGAGCAGCTAAATGCCTTGATTGTTCTTACTACATAGGAAAAACTGAACGGAAAATTAAACAGCGCATATATGAGCATCTCTATGATATTAGTACATCAAAAAACATTAATGCACTTTACAAACACATAGAAAAAAAACAAGGGCATAGCTTTGGTTTTGTTGTTTTGGAACAAGTAAAAGTAGGTCCTAGGGGAGGTCCTTGGAAAATTACATTAGAGACCAAAGAATACTGGTGGCAAACTTATTTAAATGCTGGAAAACTCCCAGGGTTGAATGAAATAATTTCCATTACTAGTGTTTTAAAAATGAAGTGATATAATAGATAAATGGTTTTAATGATGCATTTTAATTGTTTAATATGGTAATAATTTAATTAATAGTGTAGTTTGTATATAAGAGAATGTATTGTGGTGTTACTTTGTCTGATGAAGGCTGGTTTTACAGACAAAAGCGCTTACCTTGGTTTTACTTTATTTTATTAAACTTGGAATGTACTTGGAGCTGTTGGGTTGGTTTTATTAGTTGTATCTTGGTTTGCTTAACTCAATTTCAACTCAAATCAAAATAAAATTAAGTGGAAAAATATTCTCCAAAAAAAACAAGAATCGATAATACCCCAATATACTAAAATCTGTCTAGGAGGAGACATTCACCCTAATCCTGGCCCCACCTATTAAAACCAATATCAAGACAATTCTGTTACACACACTACTTTAAGCCCACAATGGTCAGCCCATAACCCCATAATCTAACTTTTGCCAGCATAAATATTAAAAACATAAGAAATAAAACTTGCCAGGATTACTCAGTACAAGCCCAATATTCTTGCTATAACTGAAACTTGGCATAAACCCCAGCATAGATGATGCTGAAATTAGGATTCCTCTGCTATAATATAATCTGTAATGACTGTATAAAGAGGTAAAGTGGTGGTATTGCTTTAATATTTCCCAACAGCTACCACATTCCCCCTATAACAAACCAGTACCAGAATTCCATTCAGCAGAGCTTCTTATTACTTTCCTGAACATAAATATAAACAAATATGTATCATTGCCCTTTACATCACTCCTAGAGACAGTACAGCTATACTGGAAGATATCCTCCATTTGATATCCATAACAATTCCGCAAAAAAAACGTACTACAAATATCCTCACTAGGTTTATCTTGGCTCACTCTTCTGTAGTTTAAAAGCTACTTGTCAAGTAGGTATCAGTGAGTAAAATGGCACTCCACCCTCTTTCCACTCCTTCCAGTCACCACTGGTATACTGCAAGGCTCTTTCCTTGCTCCCATCCTCTTTAAAATTCTCACCAACTTCCTCCACACATCCACACAGCAGGCTTTCCTAATACAATATGCAGATGACTCCAGTCTCATATGCATGTCTGACAACATGAAATATCTCCAAATAATTACTCAGAAAGCTTTAACAGCCACTGTAACATGGCTTTGCACCTCACAAATTATGCTCCCCTCCCCCACAAAAAAAAAACAAACATATTACTACTTTTTCTCTAAAAATCATTTTCTCATTAAAAATCAAAATTTAAAATCATCTCTCTTAATAATACAACAATTGAAGAAACTTCTTATAACAAATTATTATGAATGATCATCTTAAATTCAACCTGTATATACAAAACTGCATAAAAAACTCATTAAAAACTAGGGATCCTTTATTGTGCCAAAAACTTTCTCACCTATGCAACCAAAACTACATTTGCCAAAGCTTGTCTCCTCCCCTCTCTACTTTATGGAACTCCATCCTTACTAACCTCCAGACATCACAAAAATTAAAACCCGAACAGTGCTATAATAAAGTAGTTGAGTTTTCAGCAAATAACCCTTTCAGAACCCACCACTGCATACCACTAAAAGCCAGAATTGGTTAGAACTACCCCATCAAGTGACATATACACAGCTTCTTATCACCTATAAAATTATCCATCACCCATCTGCTTGTCCAGCACTAAATACCATTCTACACAACTATGTTCCCAATTGCTCATTATGAGCCAATTACCAAAAACTCCTCTGTCACAAACCTGTCAAATTTGCTGGACATTTTCTGTACTCATACCTTGTTGCTAAGGCCCAAAACTCCTTACCTGTGTCCATCAGGTAAATACCCTCTCTCCATTCCATTAAAACCACTCTGAAAGACTTCTTGACAAAATCAGTCTCTTTTCTTGAGCAACTCTTGGATAAACTATATTCCTAAATACGAACAAGTACCTATTCATACCTTACAGCTCCTTATTCTACCTTCTTCACTAGCTTCCTTACTTCAGTCAGTTTCTCTACCCTGACTCTCTTTCTAAATATGCAATAACCCTGTTTTTTCTCTCATTTCATATTGCAATTCCTGTTTGTTTATCTTTAATTTCTCTATATTTCTTCATAAACTGGCTATAATTTCTCTAAATATTAAATCATTATCATATGAGTTGTATCTATTCTTAACCAATGTTTTCATATCATGTTTAATTTGATGTAAACTGTAGTTGTTTTTGTATCACTTTTGAAGAATGTAAAATTATCCCTGGGCCCCTGCTGAAGATGGGCACCTAACCAGTTGGACTTTCCCAGTAATCAAATGTCAATAACTAAACAAAATAACAGAGGAGGTGGGTGATCCCCTCCCCATGTAGTGTTGTAGACAATGTGACTGTGACGTTGGAATATGCCACTTAGCTGTTGCTGACATCATCAGCTGCAGGGACCCTGCTGACATCAGCCATGTGTTGCATAGTTTTGCTGGACCATCTGCAAATGGAACCAGTGAAATCAGGAGCACACATGACAATACCTCAAAACTCTGCGTTGTTGAAGTTCTCAGATTTCAAGTCCTACATCTGTGTCCACTCAGATGTTAAATCAGTCCAATAGAAACATACAACTGAGCACTAGCATGGTCTTTCTTCTTTTCTGGTCTTTTTTTTTTAACTAAGATTGAGCAGTGCTGAATACCTTGATAACTGATGCTGAAGATCAAGGTAAGTAACTTAGTATGTGTATGAAGTAGATTTCATGTGTGTATGTGTTTGTGTGTGTTTGTTATATGCAATATGGCAGGAGACATAGCTCTGCTTTGCAGAACATCCCTTATTTTAGCTCATATTTTTGATCTTTCCCTCCCAAAAAAGCCATTCTTGGTTAAATCACTAGTAACCAGTCAATAATGACAGTCATTAGAGCTTCATACTATTTATTGCTCAGAAAATGTATGTTGAAGCAGCACCTGTTTTTCTATTAACTTAACTGAATTAGAATAATATTTAGAAGTTATTTCTGTTTTGCTTATTTGTCCTCTTATTATTTTTGCTGGAATAAATAAGTTGAGAGGTATTTTGATTGATTTGTTTCTCTTAAAATATATGGTTTTCTGGCAAAAGGTAGACTGCTGTCATTGAATAAGGGTATTGGCATGATTTTCAGACTTCATCTCTTTCAGAAAACATTTGCTAATGTAATGCTGGCATTCTAGCAACTTTCTAAGTATGTAAGAGCACTATTTAAATTCTGCCCCTGACTTTGGGTCTTTGTGAGTCTTGAGTTAAGAAGTTGGTGGGGTAAATTATTATTCTGTGTGGTTCTGGCAGAAGTAAGTTGAAGTACATCTCTATGCCATTGTTTATATACTTATGCATTCATTTGATCTCAAGAAGGCATTTAAGATGTACACAGTATGAAAAGTGGCTGCAATTGTTGGCTATATCTGTGTGTGTATGTGCATGCACACACAGGCAGAGGGCATAGCTCTCAGCTATCTCTAATTTTGCCTCACATGTTTGGTCTGACCCACATAAAATACTGGTTTCCTGGCAATTTTTTGTTGATTACAGTCATCAGATAATGACAGATATGCATTTCAAACTTCATATCTTTCAGAAAATGTGTGTTAATGCAAAACCTTTTACCTGATTTGGGGTGTTTGCTCCTATTGTCAAGCTAAGTGTTTGAGAGGGCATAGTAGCTTCAATGGATTACACCTTATGGTTCCAATAGAAATATATTTCTGGGCCATTGTTTATGTATTTATTCTTTCATTTGATTGCAAGCAGACATCTAGGGTGTACACAGTAATACAAGTGCTGTAACTGATTGTGTGTCTGCTTGTGTATGTAACTATACACTGCAAAGCATTTATAATGTTATGAAGTGCAGAAAGGACACAAGGCTCTAAAAAACTGCAAAAAATACATGTTTATCTTTTCACAGTGCAGAAAGATACATTTTTCTGGTACAGCAGTGTATCTGTTAGCACCACAAGGGTTCGGATTTTATAGACTGTACCTGGCAAAAGGTACATTTTCACATTTGTGTCCTCACCCCCGCAGGCAAGAATTTATACATATACAAATTTTGAATGCTATGATTGTAGATCCTTTGAAATGATTTTTGATGGCCCTCTTAGCATGATTTTGAAAGCTAATAAGTTGAGTGGTATGAACATGACAGCATTGTCTGTGCACTCACCCATGCTCCTATGAACCTAGTGTTGCATACACAATATGACACATTAAAATGCAACTACAGCATACCTTGACAGAGATACTTTGCCATGCAAGTTGTTGCAGTTGCAGACTACAGATGCTTGGAAGGACAGATGTGTAGTTAGGCCTTGGTCAATCCATCCCTTAAAACATGTAGTGTAGTATGCTATAATGTACTGTAATGGACCTGATGGTTCCCCAGCTGACACATATGTGGCAGTACCAGCCAAGCTGCAGCATCCATGTCACCCCCCAGGTATGATGAGGCTACTCTCCCTGGCTGGCAAGTGAGTCCAAAATCTCCTCAGCCTCAGTGAGCCACTTTAGCATTGTTGGCCCACCCCTGTAATACATCTGTTTATTACAATGTTCTATACCTCTTCCTTTGCACAATGTATCCTATCTGTAACTGTTCAGTAAATCTGTGGCAGAAACCTATTATAGCCACACTCAGCATTCACATACTGCACCAGACCCTACCAAATCTGGTCATGATAAAACTTGTCTGTTTCACCTTTGCCTAGGAGTCATGAGCTGTGTGTGTGTGTGTGTGTGTGTGTGTGTGTGTGTGTGTGTGTGTGTGTGTGTGTGTGTGTATGTGATGAGACCTTACAATAGCACTTTACTCTCCTGGCTAATAAACATCAACAGGTACTGCCTCCCACAGGTGGCCATGCCAGTATATTTACACCTGTGAGTGAAACATGTCATTGGTTGTGCATGGTATGCTGTGGCATGCCCATACCTATGCTGTAGACCCTCCTTTTATGTACCTGTTTATCAGCTGCAGTTACTGCTATGCACTTGCTCCCCATTTCTGTGTTATAGCCATGGCCACAAACTCCCTACTTTTTCAGCAGTTTAATACAGTTAATTCTATGCACAGACTGCACCCCCAAATATAAACTATAGCTGTAGTTCAACATATAGGTTCATAGGTAGGTACTAGGCTAGCCTAGCCAAAAAGGTACCCTGGATTTCACCACCCAAGAAAATAATTTTCCTGTGCCACTGACGAGCAGAGCCACAGAAGTGATCCCCAGGGTGAATTTCCTATCTCCCATCCAATCATCAAGTTTTTTTCTTGAAGAGTGCTAATGAGGAGCTTTGTTTGATATAGATAGGTAGTTTGTTCCAGAATATGGGAAGTCTCTGGGACAGGAATCTATCCCTCCAGTATGTTCTGTTTATTGTGGTGACAATGTTTAGGTCCCTAGAGCATGTAGCTCGGAGGGATTGGGATTTCTTTAGGTGGAGCATGTCCAACAGCTCTGGGTTTGACATAGCTTTATATGTTAGGCAAAGATAGCCTCAGAGTAGGGGATATGCGATGGAGTAAAGCTGGAGTTTATTGAGACGGTCTGCATAGGGCATCTGTTTGAGGCCGATAATCCTCTTTGTGTGGTATTTCTGTGGCCTTTCCAGTTGTTGTAGATGTCTTGTGAGGTACATACCAAAACGGGCAATGTACTCTATAATGGGTCTAATGAGTGACGAGTAGAGGGGAACAATGACCTCTTTTTTCCTGTATGAGAAACCTTTTGTGATGAAGTGTGCCACGTAGAAGGATTTCCTGCTACTGTGGCAATGTGATTATCAAAGGAGAGACTACTGTCCACCTGTGTCCCAATGTCTCTTATCACATTTTCGGTGTTAAGTAGACTACCACCTGTGTGGTAGTTCATTGGTACAGAGTTTTTACCAAAAGGGATGACAATGCACTTTTTGGCATTGAGCTTGAGGCCATGGCTTTGACACCAGGCATCTGTCTCAGTGAGGCCCTTTTGTAGGATGTCCACATCATTAGGAGTTTCGATTATGGCTCCTAATTTGCAGTCATCTGCGAACTTCGTTAGCCAAAGAACTTCTGTGTTAGCCTGTACTTCTGAACTTCAACACCTCTTCAGTATGTCCTTCATAACAGTTCCATTGTACACAATTACCCTTCCCCACAGTGAAAGGTAGCTAATACAGGGTTTACAGTTTTGAATACATTATATCTGCCTAAGTGTGTCTGACATCTACTACAGGGTTTGTTGTTCTTGCTGATGTTCTGTAGCAAGCCTGACTCCTTTCTTAACTCTCTGAAGCTGCAAGTCTGCAGAGTTTTACTGAAATTCCTATATTCTACAGTTTTATGGCAATGAGCAGTGTTTCACAAAATGGCACCAGTGTGTTATATCATGCTAATGAGGCCAATTAGCATGGCAGTTATGCTAATGAAACTACTTGATGCCTTGGTTTTTGAATCACTGTCATGTTGCATTACGCCAACCAAACATGCTAGCAATTGCTTTACATCACAGTGACCACAAAGCATGTGACGAGTATGATTATGCATAAGGAATGTCTACACATGTAGCACCTCGGTACAGTGCCATATCATGATGAACAATATTTACTTGTTTTTCTGCACAAGAAGTTTGAGGAGCACCTACTGCTTCAAGATGATGGTGCACTATGATAGCCTGATGTCTATGACATTGCTGGGATGCTGGGATGGTGAGGGTTGCCACTGGCACCACCCCCATTCTGGTGAGCAGTGCTCACATTAGTACAATAATTTGAGAAGGCAACACCTTGACTTGCTTTGTTAGTGAGAGGCAAGCATGTATTATAAGCATTTCTTTCTGTATTATTGCCTTCTGCCATCTAAACTGTTTTATATGTATATGCACTTAAGAATGCATTATCTGTATTCCAGTGGCAGAGGAGAAACATTGTATCATGGTTGAATGTTGCAGAAAGTAGGAGCTACCTTTCTGGCAGCAAGGTATATATGACATCTGTGCCAGTACACTGTTCAATCGAGATTGTGTTACATATGTAAGTAAAAAAAGTTTTTCTCATTGTGTCATCCTTTTGCAGGTTCACTTGTAGAAGAGAACGAAATAAAGCCATGCTCACCTCAGTCTGCACTATTTGATGCCTCTAGCTCTGAGTCACCTATGGTCACAAGGTCTGTCTCTCAGCAAGGATATGATGGCTTCCTTGCTGGAAGGGCCACTGCTGCTTTTCAGGAACATGCAAAGGATCCTCTTCTGAAAGTGGCCTGGAGGGATCTACCCTGGTTTCTCAGCAGCAGCCATGGAGGCTGGTGGCTGCTGAAGTGTGGCAGCAACTGGATGCCTGCCTTGGCAATAAGAAGTGTTCTCTGGTGCCGCTTGTGCATCCTTCAGGCTACAGGGAGAGCAGCTATCCTATATTGGCCACCCACATGAGTGACCACTTGATGTATTGCTTTCTTGGCTGGTCTAGCATCCAGGCATGCCAGGACCCTACTCTAGCCCCATACTGGTGTTTTCCATTGCTTATACATAATTCCTCATCCATTTTTCATTGTCAAGCCCTCCCCTTCCCCACTTGTCCACTCTCTCTATATCTGTGTTCATCCATATTACTGTCAGCCTTTTGTGATGTCTACTATCCCTGTCTGTGTGTCTGTAGTTTTATGTTTGCCTGTATGTCCCAGATACCCGCCCTTCTCCCTCTGTCCCATCCCCAGCTGTCCTTCACTACCTTCTCCACCTATGCTTACTTTCTGTATATTACAAAATAGGCTCTTTCATGAAAAAAAGATTTCCTGTCCCAACCCCCACCTTTCATATCTTGTTGTTACTCTTGTGTGTTTTTTGCTTCCTGTTCTCTTCTTTCCTTCTTTTCTGTGTATCTCATTTTCACTTATTTATGTGGTAAATAGGGTTCATACTTTACTGTGCACACCCACAGTGTCCGTCTGGTATGCTGTTGTGCTGGATGAGCACAAGGTGCAACTATGTGGCAGTACATTGTGCTTGTGGTCACACAGTGACATCGCCATGCTAGCATGCCTTCATTGTGGCATATATGATGTCAGTCAGATGCCCTACTTTAGAGATGCTCCTGCCATATAGTAGCCTAATGTTGCTTCTCCCATTAGCTCACACTATTAGTCATATTCATTGTGTAAGAAATGTCTGATTAACTGTGAGATCCTTTATGCAACAACTTTTTCAGAATTTAGCTCAGGTGGACAGTGTTTGTCAGTGAATCCCAGCCACTGCCTGCATACTGCTAAAGAAATTTGTGGGGCCTGTTATCACTTGACCATTCCAGTCTCTTTCTAATCATCTACTAAGATGTATCAGTAACTGCAGTTCCAATATTTTATTACACATCTTCTCTTACGTTCCCCTACTTTGTCTGCCCTATCCAGCATGGGAACATGTCAGACAATCAAGGCACTTTTAAAGAATACCACGCAAGTGCCAAGTGACTGAGGAAATTTGAGCAAAACAGCTTTTGCCAACAGTGGATGTCTTTTTCCTGTAGTGTTGTGTGACCTCTGAGCAGGTATATTTAAATCTGATGATGTGTTGGAGGTGTTCCCTACATTGAGGGTGTAGGGGAACCTGTAAAAAAACGTAACCATAAGGTTTGCTGAAAGTCGTTCGATCAATTGACATGAATCTTCCTGCATTGCTGCATTAATACAGTTTTTCATAGGGGGTAGGTGATAGAGGTAGAATGTGTGTACATATGTGTTCATGCATGTGTGTGTGAATATATACACACATGCACATGTGCATGGGTATGCACGTGGAAAAAGTAAATTATTTTATGAATAGTCTATGTTATTTGCTAGTAGGACCTTTCCATTTATTTTCTTTTGCAGTGTTTTGAAACTGTTAAGTGAATCACAAATTCAGAAACAATTTGTACTTCACCATGCTTCAGCTTGCATATTTAAAATCAACATTTCAAAAGAGAAGGATTGTTACTAACCTTGAAATACTCCATATCGCTGTGATAGTAACTGGTTACCACTGACTCATAAATATCTGCATTTTCCTTAAATACCTTCTTATTTTCTAGGCTTATTATGCTAATAAATTAATTCCTTGTGTTAGCTACTACATGAAACAGTCCGTTTTCTTCTGCTTCAGATATTTGAATTTAAGTTGCTTGCTTGGGTCATTGCCACTGATATTTGTTTTTGGCATGAAAAACACATCAGTAACCAGAAATTTGGGCTGTCTGCCTTGTAATAAAAATTGCCCAGCATGTGGTATTTTAAACCCAGTTAAGAAGTCAGCAAGACTTCTTTTTCCCCTAATTGGTTTCCATATAACTTTCAGATTGTGCCAGGGGACATGATTTCCTTCTGCTCTGATTATTTGCAAACTTTCTATAACAATAATTGCAGTAAAATCCAGACATTAATAACCATAAAGGAAATTTGTGGATTCCAAATCTTGACCATGTGATTCTGTTCAGTATATCAATGTAAATCAGTGGCCCTAGGCATTGCTTGCCCTATACTTTATTGTTATTCAGAATGATACCTGTAGTTAAATTTATTTCTTCATGTTTTATGAAATTCTACAGTATAGTAAAATCTTGCATTAATCTTTACTGTTGATTGCCTTGACATATTATTTTATCATGGCCTGAATTCCCATTGGAAAAGCCTCCCCCAGACTTTAAATATAACCTGTGGGGCCCTTGCAGTAAACGTGACTGCTAGGACATATGACGATAGCTAGGCCTTAGTCTTACTCCCATGCCAGGAGCATGCTTTTTGATTTTTGGTGATATGTACTTAGCACACATTATAAGAGAGGCAGTCCTCTGTGTAACAATAAGCTACTTCTCTTTATCACAATTGCACACTACTACTCAATGACAGTAGCTCACTTCTGTTTCAGCCCTTTGTCTGACATTTTAAACATTTACTTTTACACTTTATCTTTTGGCTGAAGGTTAAATCAGATTAGCAGATTATGGCAAGAAGTTATCAGCTTCAAAAGTAAGGAAACAGAAGTTGCATACCAAATGCTATTTTGTGTCGGTCCAAATGAATCATGTTGCATATTTAGCTAATAGCAGTGTGTATTTTGGGGAGAGGGTTGTCTCATACCTGCAGATCTCAGGTGCTAAGGACATACCAGCCACCTATGGAATCATTTCCCCTGTATGAATAAGAACTTTAGTAGCAGACTCCCATCTAAGTGTCGTACTGTGATCAGGGCTGCTGTGCATGTTCATATCCTGCAGTCCTCCCATACAATGCCCTAAGGTATGTGAATGCACGCTCATGTTTATACAAATGCATACCTAACAGGAACATTGGGAATTACATACACATTACTGTACCTCTGACTTATGCTACAGTCAGTCCTTCCTTAACTAGAACTGGTGTCCTTTTCTTGGGATTTCTCCCAGGATGGGAGAATATGCTTTTCTTTTCTCTTTATCACTTTTGACCCTCTACCTGCTGTCCATCAAGCCATCATCTGTCAGACTAAGCATATTTGTTGCCTTTACAAAAGGGGTGTATTCAGCATCATAAGGAGGGGTTGTGGATTGGGGGTTGAGAACTACCTGGGGAAGCTGCTGTTTAGGCAGCTGTCAAGGTTGCTTATATCTTTGCCAGTATCCTGACAGCTGAACATATTACTGTGAAGCCTGATGGACTTTCTTGGTGGTGAAATGCACACATCCATCTCAGCAAGGATTAATTATGCCCCTCTATTCCTACACATGACCACTGTTTCACATGGAAGGACAGGAGTTACAATCACCAGCTTGGGTAGATACCGCTTAACTGATGTGACATCCTGCTTTCTGTGCTTCAGGCCTTCTGTCCTAAGACTGACATGGTAATGAGCCATTTGGAGTATCATCATGCACCCCCTGAGGACTGTGCCACTCATTTTCTATCCTTCCATGTGCACTTCTGCAGTACCTGATCTGCTACTCAAACGTGGGGGTCTGGGGTACAGGGATGGCTTTATCCCTTTATGCCATAGAGGGGCTGAAGATGATGCTATTTGTTGCTCATTACCACTCTTCCTGGTCATCTAAGTCAGGACTGCTAGATGATCCCAGAATACCAGTGGTACAGACAGACATACGCTCGTCCTGGCCATCTAACTCAGGACTGCTAGATGATCCCAGAATACCAGTGGTACAGACAGACATATGCTCTTCCTGGCCATCTAAGTCAGGACTGGTAGATTATTCCAGAATACCAGTGGTACAGACAGACATACGCTCTTCCTGGCCATCTAAGTTAGGACTGCTAGATGATCCCAGAATACCAGTGGTACAGACAGACATATGGTTTTCTTGCCATCTAAATCAGGACTGTTAGATGATCCCAGAATAGCAGTGGTACAGACAGACATACACTCTGTCTTTGCACCAACAGGCTGTTTTTTTAGCTGAGTACAGCTTTAGCCAGAACAATTAATGTTAGGTCGATTTTCTACTAGTGAAAAATGTGGAAGAGTTATGTTTCCTGACATCTGTTGCCCCTTCAGTCATCTTCATTGTATCAGTTTCATCACTGAAGGAAATATGCTACCATTAGAGACATAAAGTCTGAGTTCCTTATTTTCACTTAGATATCACTTTGTCAGCTAAATTTGTTCTGGTCTTATACATTGTGATCACAAATAGGCTAATGAGGAAGGCCTACTCCCATTTTGAGGAACATGTCTTTACCCATGGATTCAGTTCAGCTGGAACCACAGGAGTAATTTATCTTAGTGGCATCCATGTTCAGAATACACACCCAGGTCTAATTGCACCCTCACTATTGTGCCATGTCATCAAATGCCCTAAATAGTATAATCTACCCTGCCATCTGTAGTGTAAACTTTACTTTACAGTACTGAAAACTAGTAGTAATAGCCTTCTCCATACATCTCCCTGACATGATAGCTTCTGTACCAGCTGCCATTAAAGGTAGTCTTTCATGTAAGAAGAGTTTCATTTTTCTGTGAGTTTGTGCTTAGCTTCTACTTACGATCTGTATAATAATTTATAATTGTAATAGTTCCTTTTACATCTTTTTGTTTAATAGTTTTTTTCTGTCATTGCTCCTGCCAAATATCTAGCCCTGCCTCCAGCTGACCTCTTCATTCTCAGCATCAGGTTGAGATTTAGTTATGGTAAAGGTGTCACCCATGTAGTCATGAATGATCTATGTCATATAATCAAAAGACCATATGATCAAAACTCGGAAGGCCATGATCAACTATTCACAAAGCCAAAGACTATATGGCCAAGACCATATGATCGACTTTTGAAATGTCGATCATGTAAAAAAAAAAAAAAAGAAAAATCACAACAATAACTTACCTAAACATTACTATCAGGGGGGCAAGTCCCTCTAAACCCCCCATGGGGGGCTCCATCCCTCACATCCCCAAAACTTAAATATACCAACTCCAAGATCACACTACAGTGTGGAAGTTCATTCCACACTGTACGGAGATGCCCATTCCGAATGGTCGATACTTCAAAAGTCGATCATATGGTCTTGGCCATATGATCTTCGACTTTCTGAAATGTTGACCATGTGAAGGGGACCCATATTTATATATATATATATATATATATATATATATATATATATATATATATGTATACACCACCTCTGTGATCTTTTCACATTGGGAAAGGAGCAAACATCAGACCTAAAAAAATACTGGCTTCCAGAGTAGAAGATGGTTCGATGTTCTGAGATTCAGTCTTCTTGGATTCAATCATACGGTCTTTCGATTATATGAAAAAGACCCACCATGAGCCCATTGCCTGCTGTTTTCTGGACTAACTCCATCACCCTTCCCCTGCTGACTGACCTGCTCAGGGAGTGCTACATCTTCTGCAGTGCATGTGTCCTCCCGTACATGAGCTGTTGAAGCCTCATCAATGGCAAGTGCCCATCTTTGACCTGTACAGTGCATGCCACAGACTTATTTGTGCAGTAGATATGTGCACTGTTGCAGGATGGACCACCTCCCTCCAAGACAGATGAACCAATGCCGATCACTTACTTGCATCCTCCCTTCATGGCTTCTCCAACTCCCAGATTACTATTCAAGGGGTTGTCTGGGTTTAATGTCAGGAGTTTATCCATCTGTATCATGGACCCAGTACAAGTAGCTGGTTCGATGTTCTGAGATTCAGTCTTCTTGGATTCAATCATACGGTCTTTCGACAGAGGTGTTGTCCAAAAAAAGGGGCATGGCATGATGACACTGGCTGAGTTACCAAACCTTGACATGGTTATTAATAGGACGTGCTGGAGGGACAGATTCATCACCCAGAGACTCCCTATGCTGTGGAACAAAATCCCGGTACATGTGAGGCAGAGCACCTCGCTGGCTTTGTTCAAGAGAAATCTTGACCAATGGATGGGAGATCGCAGATATACCCCAGGGATTATCTCAGTGTCACTGCTTGACAGAGGCACAGAAAAATAATGGGCATAGTATCCTCCAAACTAAAGGGGTGGCAAAAGCCACAAAACTCTGGGCTAGGCTTATAAATGCCCTTGGGCAGATAGCCTAGTATGAATCTATGAACCTATAAGTATATTATACATCATCATTTTAAATTTTTCTATTCCCACCCTCTTCCCCACATCAGTGCTGCTATAATTGTTTTGACACTGCAAATTCTGAGGCATGCTGCATTCTCTAGAGCAACTGTTTTCAATCTTTTTGTGGTGCAGAAACCCCACAGAAGTCATCAGTATTAATCTAGGAACTTCACATATTCCACTTTCTGTGAGTGTGTAATTTTGTAATAATTCCAAATACATAGTTTACATGGACATATAGGCACAGTCCTCTGTGGGAATGTCCTGGGGTAGGCCAGGGCATGTTTGAGGGTCTATATCTTTAACCTTACCGAAGAATGCCTACTGATCATTTCTATTCTTTTGTATTACTATACTACTGGATACCTGTGTAATTGTCTTGGGCCCAGGTCGGGGTCAAAAAAGGTTCTTTAGACTACCCAGTTACTCAGCTAACTAAGTCAAATACATGCATATAAATGTATGTGAATTCATTCCATCCTTATTTATTTATTGCTTTTGCTACTGGGACAGTCCAACTGGGCATAAAACTACCCTTTTCAGCAGAGGCATGGGTAGAAAACCTCTGAAAAAATTCTAGCATTGCATAAAGAACACCAATTTTCTCGTCTAAGTTGGTGGCAGATGTCTGCCCAGAATGAATTTCACCACTAGCTTTCTTTTCTGTTTGTTTCTATATCATGGCCATAATGAACTTTTCAAGTTCTAGTTCTAGTTTAGTTCTGTTTTTTTTTTTGCCTTAATTGTGAAGCTGAGAAACTAGAGACCTTGGACTCACTAATATTGAATACTTGCAACAATGTTACGTTATATATGAAACGTTTATACATCATTTCATTTTGTGTCTTCTGGTGGCTTTGAAATTGGCTGCTCTGTGCTTTTGATTTAATAACTGCTTACTGATGCCTTTAGGGTCTAGGGCCCTGAACTTTTTTTCAGTTGGGACTGTATCATTTCTGTGTTTTGGAGTTTATCCCATTTCCAGTGCAAGCCATTTAGGGATATAGGACTCTTCACAATGGTATTGCAGCATTTATGAAAAACCTGATTGTGGAACTTGACAATTACATCGTAAGAGAATTTGTGTGTTTGACTGTTGCACCCTGTCATAATAAATGTTGCCAAGAGATGTAGGATTTGTTTTGCTGCTTTCCCGTATTCCATCCACCCAGAAGTACTTTGAGGAGTTTCTGTAGAAGAAGCCATAGAAAGCCATGATTTACTCCTCCTTTGGAGCTGGTCATTAGGGGTGCCACTGGGGTATAAGTCACCACCTGAGTGTACAGCTCAGCTGACTAAGCATCACAGTGCTGACTCCTGTTCCAGAGGGCACAGTGTTTTGCTACCTTGCCACCAGACCAGGTGCCCACAACTTTGGACAGGTATTGCTGAGTGGACAGCTCAGCTGACTAAGCATCACAGTGCTGACTCCCGTATATGATCAGTGCACCATGGGTCCCAAAAGACACAGTGTTTTGCTACCTTGCCACAAGACCAGGTGTCCACAACTCTGGACAGGTATTGCTGTGTCGACAGCTCAGCTGACTAAGCATCACAGTGCATGGGTCCCAGAGGACATAGTCTTTTGCTACCTTGCCACCAGACCAGGTGTCCACAACTTTGGACAGGTATTGCAAGTGAGCTTTTTCTTCTGCCACTCTGAGATGTAAGGCCCTGAAATATTCATTTCGCCTTTTCTTGTTCCAGGTACTCTAGAACTGGCAGGTGATAGAGAAGATGGAGAATGTTCTAGAGTCTGACTTTTTATTTTTGCATTATTTTATACATCTGTTAATTGGGTAAGCCCACAGGCCACAATTGCCCCTTTTCAGAGCAACCTTGTGCAAAGCATTCATGAATCCTCTTCAGTGAGATGTCAGGTATTCCACTGCATCTTTGACTGTGTGAATACTTTGGTCAGGACTGCAGTCTTTTGTGACTTCCTGTGCAGGATGGATTAGCTGAAGTCATTCAGCCTTAAGGAAGAACTCAGAGAACTCAGAAATAAGATCTTGTATGTCCATTTCATGGAAACAAGCTAATCAAACAACCTGACAAGGACCTGGTTAACAGCCTCACAAAGAAGAGCAGGTAGTCAGCTCTTTATATGGCATGTATGACCCTTCTTTATCTTTACTCATTCCTCTTCTAGACTTGGGGGGAGGCGATGGTTCTGAAAAGATGCATTCTTCACATTTGAGAAAGAACTGCTAGTGTGAGGCAGTGTTGTCTGTCAAGTTCTGGTGAGGTCAACCAGGCAGCTAATTCCACAAGTGGACTTGCAGCAGTCCTGACTATGGTTTGGGGTTGCCTTTGGGAGGGGGAGGTTCTCTAAGTTTCCACAGCTTGGAGAACCATCACAAATGGGTCCATACTTGGACCATTACTCTTTAATATTTTCACCAACTTGCTCTACTCCTCTTGTCCCCAGTCATCTCTTGTGCAATATGCTGATGACTCAACTGTTAGAACCATTGCTGACAACCCAACTGACCTCCACTCAACTACCCAGGCATCCTTCCACACCATTGAGACTTGGCTTAGTGATAACAAACTAATACTTAATCAAAAAAAAACTAAGCTCCTACTCTTCCTCCCTAAAAACATCACCACACTCAAAAGTACATTTACCATCTTATCCTGCAACAACACTATCATCTCAGCTGAATCTAGTACTAAATTGTTAGGTATTACAATAGATGATCAGCTTAAGTTTGATCTCCATATTACTAACTCAGTAGAAAGAACTCATCAGAAACTTGGACACCTTTTCCGTAGCAAGAAATACTTAACTAACATATTCACAAACCTAAATTCTACACTTATTTCCAAGCTTGAAACTACCTATAATAAGATCGCCAGATTTGCAGCTAACCAAACCTACAAGTCACACCACTACTTAGCACTACAGCAACTAGACTGGCTAGAATTCTCTCAGCTGCTCCAACTATACCAACTACAAATCATCCACTCTATCCTCCATCTACCCTCCTTCTGCCCCAGCCTCTCCACTATCATATCCAAATATTCCCCTGCTAGGATGCTATGCAGCTCAAACAAGAATTATTAGACATCTGCAAACCCCAAACCAAAATAGGCTGCCTTCTCTATAACTATAATCCAGCTACATCCTGGAACCAACTCCCCTTAGAAATAAAATCCCTCCAGCATAGCAAAAGTTTCAAATTAGCCACAAGGAAATACCTAAAAACAAAGTGGTCTTGCCACTGTAGCCTACCACCCTGAAACCACCATCCTTTCACCTATTTCACCACCTCACTCAATGTATCTCTAACACTATTCCCCTGCCTCTTCTGCCACTTACCTTTCTCTATCTCCAACCACTCTTAATTCTTACAGTCTCAAAACAACCTACCTGTCTAGTCTGTCTCCTATACTCTACCTCCCCTACATCTCCCATTAGCCATTCTTACTTTCCTTTCTTGTTCTGAACTCCGATACAACTAGATCCTACCCACTTTAAATAAGCATCTGCCTAACTATTAACTCATTTTGCTCTAAGCAGCTTAAATAATATTGTAACTAGTCGCATTTTCTTCTCCTAATTGTTTAAAACCTTGTTTGTAACAACTCACATACTTGTCTGCCAATTGTTAATACTCTGTATAATTGAATTGCCTGGGGAGCTTTTTTTCTCTCCAGGTCTCTGTTTTTAAGATCCTATAGCTGATTGTTACTACTATGTTACTAACATTTAATAAATTGTTTTCTAGTCCTGAGGAGCTTTTCTCCCCAGGTCTCTGCTGAAAATGAGCCAAAAGCTCAACCAGACTAACCCGGTTAACAAATGTAAAATAAATAAAATAAATAAATAAAATAAAAATAACCAGTGGGCTCTGCATATCGTTTCTTTTGCTATATTCTGCAGCTAATGGGGGGTTCTACATTAGAAGTAGCCCACTATAAGAACAGTACATTTTCAGTAGAACTCATGGGACCTGCTCTGAGTGTATTATTTAAAGAAGTCATAGAAGCTTTCCCACTTCATAAAGGAAGACATGTGCTTTATTCTGGTCTCTTTCTGGTTCTGAAAGGGTTGGATGAACAACTTTTATTCTGTACTGGGCCTTAGCAATTTCAGTTGGCACATCTGGTATGTGTATTTCAGGATGGTCATCCTTCAAGGAATCAAGTACTTTCTTACACAGGGCACATGGATGGTATTGCTGGACTTGATGGATGTCTTTTCACACACCAGTATCTGAGATTCAAGTAAGACACTCCTCACGTTTGCTGTAGATCGGCAGCAGTTCCACTACAAAACACTATCATCTGAGCTTCCCGCATAAAGTTTTTTGGTAAAGTGTTGGCCAGTTTGGGTGAAGCTTTGCAGGAGAATGATCTTCTCTTTATCCATTACCCTTACCTAGATTACTTTTTCTAGGCAGCCATGTGGAAGGACTCCATGGTTGCAGCACTGGTTTGGGCCTTCCCATGAATGTAGCTCTTAGACAGCAGCATAATGTAAAAGAAGTCCTTCCTGGAGTGAAGTTGGCTTCTCGTCAACATTGACCATCCTGCCTTTGGAATGGGCACAGGAGATTTTGATTTTGGTTTTCTGGAATTGGATGACGATGCAGAAGAACTGTCAAATGATGACTCTGCTCAAAAAGCATGGGCTTACCTACAGGTGCTACTACACTGGAGGCTGAATGTCTTTAAAGGGGAAGAATTTAATATTCCCGTGAGTTTTGCAGTAATGTGTTGTGCGAGCTGGCAGCATGCATTTTGGATTTTTCCTCTTTTCTTCACTGTGGTGTGCACCCCTGTCAGGGCTGCAGTGGGGCCTGACCCTGCAATAAAAGAAACTATCTTTTTTAAATTTTTTTGGCGCACCGTTTGTGATATTTAATTTTCAATAAATTGTGAGCTGAATGGTCACTGATAGCTTGTAGGTAAGCTATACTCATTATGTAAAGCACATCACAGCTTGCTTCTATATACTTCCTATGAGACAGGCAAGCAGGTGTAAGCCTCCTTATTTCTCTTACTCCCAGTTACTTCACCATCACTCTGGCTGCTAAGTGAACCCAGGTAATTTGGAGAGAGAGAGAGAGAGAGAGATATTGTATACTTACTAACAGCACAGTACATTGAATTAGATGTTACCCCTGGCTTTTTATATCAGTTATAATAGCCCATGAGGATGAAGTAAAACTAACCAATCTCCTAAATGAAAGCCTAACAAAACTTGTCAGTAGCAGGCAAATGATCTGCCCTTTGGCCTCTACCTGGGGATATTATCTTCAATGATTCATCTGTTATAATGCCACATGGAAATGTGGATAAACGTTCCGGCACCAACACAAACAGTAATAAACCCTAGAAATAGAGGCATCAACTAGTTAAGTCCATTCACAAGTTGTAGTTGCTGTAAGTTTACTGTACTCAATTAATCATTCCTTGCTAGGAATCTCAGGCTTTTCTCCTGGCATTCAAATATCCACACTGAACATCTACAAATTACATCATTTTTAATAACCTGTGCCTGACATAACTTCAGCTATCTACCCAAACTTCTGTGTTAACCATACAAGCAAATCAGCTACCTCAACATGGAGAGTCTCTTTTTGCCTTGGAGCTTCTAATGCTATGCATAGTAATAGGATGAAATGTTTTAATTCCCCAGAAACATGGAAAAAATGATTTGGGTGTATCAAATTTTAAAGTAACCCATGTTCTGTTTGTGTTGAGAAAAGCATCTGAATGTGAAACCAGTGAACCGGGTTCAGGTACAGCTGGTGCAGAGGACAGTCCAATGGGGTAGTAAGGTATATTTTAATTTCATCTTTGCTTGGGGGAGAGGATGTGAGACTTGTTACTAGCCTATTGCCTTCTCAATCAATCAATCAATCAATCAATCAATCAATCAATCAATCAATCAATCAGTAAAAATCAATCCATCGAATGCATTATAGCACTTAAACCCAATTTCTGGGAAAGGCATGGCTGTATGAAATTAACAATATCCTGTGGATGAGCACATTATATATCTCAGGGGCTTAGAAGTGTGCAAAATTGAAAGTTGGAGGACTTTAGAGTGGTCTTGTGAGGAAATGGAAGTGGTGGGATCATGGGAAACGGATGGAGAGTAAACCTGATTCTCCTGCTAAATGATGGAGGTCACCCTCATTGCCCCTAACCACTTGAGGGGAAGAATGGGGGGAAGGCCTGGGGATAACAACTAAATAGCTGGCTGGATTTGCACAGATGTGGAGAAAGAAATCAGACAGAGGTGATCAAAAATTATAAAACAACCCAGAAATGTTCAGATCACCTGCTATATTATTAGGAGGTGGTGTATTAAGAGATGCTGACATTTTTACATTAATTATTGTATTTGCTTTTGTCAACCACGAAACTATACTAACAGCTGTATTTCTTTTGCACTGGATATCTGAAAATGGATGTTTAAACTTAATCTGTGATGCACAAGACTTAACAACACTGTTTGTTAATAAAGTATATGTTATGATTTAGTAAATACAGTTAACCCTACAGGGTACAACAAAGGCAATGCTGCTAATGTAAAGTAGATTCATTTGTAGATGAGTAGCCAGGGGCTATACATTAGCATCTGAAGCAGAGCCTACGGCTTGTACTGTAACATGGGAGATACGAGTTCTAAATTACTTTTCCTGTTAATACCCAGAACAGACCAGGGCTACTGTTTGAAGGCAGAATTATAATGTAAGAAAACTCACATAAAAGAAAAGCCCAGAGAAGTGTGTGTGTGCGTGTGTGTGTGTGTGTGTGTGTGTGTGTGTGTGCGCGCGCGTGTGTGTGTGTGTTTGGGGGAGGATGATAGCTATAGCAGTATCAGGCACATGACTGATTCAGTTATTTTGTTTTTATTAACCAGTTGAGTGCACATCTAGCCCCCAAAATGTATCTTTTCAGGAATGACCCTAGCCAAAGATACACAAATTAAACGATATATTTATTTATTTATTTATTTTACATTTGTTGACCGGGCTAGTCCAGCTGGATATATGTCCATTTTCAGTGGAGGCCCGGGGAGAAAAGCTCCACAAATTACAACAACATAAAAGGTCAAGACAAAGACAATAACAGTATAATTTGGTACATAAGAAGTTTTAACAATTGTAGTACAAGCCTAAGATTATATATTTTATATTTCAGTAGGAAAAAGGAAAAATTTATCTAAGAATAGATGAATAAGACTAATACATTTGTATTAGAAATAGTGTAGTACAAATCTTTATAACATATTACAAAATTAGATATACCTAGTAATTTATGATAAGAGATACTAAGGTCTCACAAAAACCTAAGAAAGAAAAACACTAGAGATCAATAGATAGAGTATAGAAGAACAGCAAACAAGGATGGATTTCTAGTGTTATTTAACACATAGGTTGTGATACTATAAGAAGGTGTTTGATCATTCCACAGTATATACTTATTTACATGAGAAAAAATCCTAAGGAAGGTTAAGCTCACTAAAAATTAGTGAGACAACACAAGATCATGATCATGGGAGGCTAGGAATTGTGGGAGTCTAGTTAATAGTTAGGTACTAGTCTGGGTTAACACAGGGGCATAGCCAGTGTGATTTGAGGTAGGGTTTAAGCTTGCTTTTAAATAAGCTGACAGAGGATATTGAGGTTAGCTGGCTTGGGAGGATGTTCCAGGCTTTACCTACTGTATTGGAGAACAAGGTGTCACCAGCTAAGTTGTTGGATTTTGATATTTGTACAAGTAGGTTATTAGCTGAGCGTAAGGTCTTGAGGTTATTATAGGGGATGACTAGGGATGTAAGTATGGGTGTATTTTGAGGTAAATACAGGATTTTATGGGCTACTATTAATTGATTGAAAAGTATTCATTTTGGCAGCTCTAACCATCCTAACTGATTCAGATTGATACAGTGATGAGTTCTATAGGAGGACCCAGCTGCAAATCTGGCAATATTGTTGTAGGAGGATGTAAGTTTACTCAGATTACTTCTACATATTTTGGTATAGATAGGGGAGGCATAGAGCAAGGTAGAGATGAGGTGGGTACGAGCAATAGTAAGGAGAACAGCAACTGCTGCAATACTAATTTTTTATTCTGGTACCTCGGCCTTCGCCTTCTCCTGGAATACATTTTTACTAAGTGCTATAAGTGATATAGAGCCAAGGAATTCTATAATTGCAACTCAACGGGGGTTGTATATATTATAGGATGTGGATGTGAGAGGCAGAATTGGTATGTAGGACAAACCACTAGAAGGGTTAAATTAAGGATTTTGGAACACCTGGGTGATATAAGGCATAAGAGATTGGAGAGCCCAGTAGGAAAGCATTTTTTTGATAAACATGGGGGGGTTCCAGAAGGATTTGTTTTCAGTGTTTTAGGTAGACCCAATGTGTTTGGAAATGAGGCCATTTTTCGTGAAAAACTACTTCTGATGGAGTCAAGGTTCATTCTTAATTTGAAAACTATTTTTCCAAACGGGATGAACATGGAGGTTTAATATGTTTGTGATATCGTATATTCTCACAGTATATGGATCATAAATAATGCTCATAGTAAAGTCAGTTTATGTATATGTTCTTCACATACTTCTCAATGTTTTCAAATATATTTATTTAAATATATTTATGTAAATGGCTTGCAAGGTTAACATTGTGTGAAAAATAAGTATACAATTTCATTGTTAGTATTTATATTTATATGTATGTTTATAGTACTAAAATGAGAGTTATTTATTCTCTAAATTATTATGTCACATAGAGATGTCAAGTTTGCTTTAAGTAGTAATGAAACTATGGTAACAAATCAACAATAATATGGTGCATTAATTGTTCAATTAAAGATTTGTATAAAAATGGGTGGAGCACTTAGTAAAAATGTATTCCAGGAGAAGGCGAAGTACCGGTGCAGAATAAAAAATTAGTATTGCAGCAGTTGGTGTTCTCCTTTTGTATTCTACATGTTTCTTTGGTGAAGAAGTGGAGGATTCGTATATATTTACGAGCAATAGTAACCCTGGCTGGAGGTGTAAGAAAGGGTTTTATTCTATAGAGGGAACCTAGTTTCTTGTTTACTATTTTTATGGTGTTATTAATGTGAGGTTCAAAGGACAAGTTGTTATCTATTAGTACCCCGAGTAGTTTGGTGGTTGGTTCAGGAGATATTATAGTTCCATCATTTGAAGTAATAGTAAAGTTAAGTGGGGAGGTTCTGCGGGTGGGGGTAAATAGTAGCATTTTTGTTTTTTTGGGGTTAAGGATAAGACGTCTTTGTAGGAGCCAGTTTTCAACTGTACTAAAGGTCATTTACGTTAGTGACTGAAGTTCAGATTGAGAAGCAGCAGCGCATATGAGTGTGGAGTCGTCAGCGTATTGGATACAGTCAGCTTGAGGAATTACAGAATGAAGGTCATTTGTAAAGATGGAGAAGAGTAATGGGCCTAATATATATCCTTGCGGGACCCCTAGAGTGACTGGGACGTGGGAAGATAAAGTATTTTCCCATAGTACAGCCTGTTGCCTTGTTATGTAGGTATGATTGGAACCACTGTATAGTATGGTTGTCCAATGACAGGTTTTTGAGTGTGTCTATAAGGAGGTGGTGATTCACCATGTCAAATGCTTTGGACAGGTTAGTAAAAACAGCTGAAGATAGAGTATCAATATTACGATTACTGTTAATATGGTTAGTGAAGGATAAGAGAGCAGAGGTGGTGCTATGAAATGGTCTAAAGCCATGTTGACAGGGTGCTAATAAATTGTGATCAAGTAGGTAGATTAACAGTTGTATGTGTATACATTTCTCCATTATTTTTGCCAAAGGAGATAGAATAGCTATGGGCCTATAATTGGACAACTCTTTGGAGTTACCGCCCTTATGCAGGGGAATTATGTGAGAGACTTTCCAGATTAGGGGAATAGATCCTTCAGAAATAGTTCTGTTAATGAGGATGGATATGGGGTAGGCTATGACTTTAGCAGCTTTTTGCAGGTATTCTGCAGGTAATTTATCTGCAGAGAGAGTAGTGGGTTTATGCTTCTGTATGAGGTTACAGATAAGTGAAGCGGGCACTGGCTGAAAATGAAATTGATGAGAATTATTGGTAAAGGTTGTGGCAGAGCCTGGGGTGCTAGGGGATAGCTGGTTGGCTTGGGATTGTATGGTTTCAGTGAAAAAAGTATTAAATGAGTCAGCTATTTGGATGGGATTGTTGTGATCAGAGCCAGAGGGAGAGAGAGTACTTGAGCATCCAGGGTGTAGGAGGTTATTGATACCTCGCCAGAATTTATGGGGATTATTTAGGTTGGTTTGTTGTAGTTGGTAGTAGTAGTTTCTTTTATCGGCTAATATGGCTTTTTTTGTTTCATTTCTTAGCTGTCTGAATTGCAGGAGGTGTGAGGAGCTTTTGTTGAGCCATTTGGCCCATTGTTTATTTCTTTGGAGGATTTTTTGTTTGGTCGTTTTGGTGAGCCATGGTGCCGGTTTGGTTCTAATTCTAACTTTGCATAATGGGGCATGGCTGTCTAAAATGGTTAGAAATTTAGAGTTAAAGTATTTCACGGCATTATCTATTGGGAGGTATTTCAGGGGTGACCAGTCACAGGTGACTAGTTCAGCTTGAAAGTGAGCAGGGTTAAAATTTTTGGTAGTGTGAATAGTTCTACAGATGATAGAGTTTAGGATGACAGTTTTTGTTCTGATTAAATAGGTAAGCAAGTGCTTACTTATGTCCTCAGGGAGGGTGCCTGTTTTATAGTTTAGTTGGGGGGTATTAGTGAGTATCCAGTCAAGGGTACTAGTTTTGTTGTTAGTTTTATTGGTGTGGGTTGGGGATGTTATAGTTTGGGTAAAACCATATAAGTTGATATGAGTAGAAGGCTGCTCAGATATACAGGCGTTCCAGTTAATGTTAATATCTCCAAGTATAATGGTTTCTTGGGGGTAGTTACTTGAGAGCCAGCTGAGGATAGCCTCTAATGTGTTGATGTAATTGCCTGGGGGAAGATAGACACATGATAGATATATGGCTTTGCTTTTGTTAAGCTGAATCTTAGTTAGAAGAATTTCTGCATCGTTGCAAAGTGGAGGTTTGGAGTCTAACAAGGTAACTTTGTAATCCATTCTTATAAAGTATGGCTACGCCTCCTCCTTTTTTAGTGTTACGGTCACATCTTATGATATTATAGCCAGGAGGTAGAACTGCACTATCTTGTATTGATGGATTAAGCCATGTTTCAGACAGACAGAGGATGTCAAAGGAATAAACATCAATAAGGGCATGCAGGTGAGCCATTTTGTTATTGATGCTACGAATATTAAGATGAGCTATCAGGAGAGAGTTGGGGGGCTTGGTAAGTGTCTGTGTGATTGAATTTGTTGGTGTATCAGGCTGTGTAGCTGTGATAGTGGTAGGACCTGGGTTAGGGTATATATCACCATCTAACAGGGAGTGGACATGAACTTTTAGGATGAGTTGTAGAAGTTTAAAAATTAGGTTCTTATTTTTTCTAGCTAGTGGGTTACATTGAGAGATGTGATGGAGTCTATGAAATATGGCTGCTGAGTACTTAGCTGAGCTGGGAGGTTGCTAACACTATGAGTGGAGCTGGGGTAAGGACAGAGGTGTGTGTGATGTGGGTATGCAGTCCTAGGAATCTATGGTGTTCGTAGAGAGTAAGTAGATAGGGAATGATAAGTATAATTAGGAGTAGTAATAAAGGTAAGGGTTTACAGGATCCTTGAGACATTTGTTTAGGTTAAGGTGGTTAAATGTAGGGATATTTGTGGATAGAGTGGTAGGGTAATGGATAAAGGTAAATGAGTGATGGTTCTTTAAGGGGGAGGAGATAGGGGTAAAGTGAGAATATAATAGAGGTAATAGCACTTTAAGGGGAGGAGTTAGAGGGTGGTCCTAATGCATAGGGGTGTGGCAGTTAGAGTATAAGTTTAGGACCACTGGAGGTGGGTGGAATTTGGGGGCAGGGTAGGGGAGTGGAGTGAGCCCACAGGGCGAACGGAGCGGGATGAGCCACAGAGGAGTTCACTCTAGGAAAACAATCAGAGGAGCAGTAAGCAAAGGTAAGTAAAGCAGCAGAGGGTAAGGTGACACAATGCCTTGATAATAGAATATGCAGAGAGGGTTGGCAGTGAAGAATATTAGAAGAAAGAAATAACAGAGTGGGAGTATTAGCTCTTCCAGAATATTAGAATCCAAGAGCCTGTAAGTTACTTAAAATTGGAGTCAGAATGGTGGTCTAAAGAAAACTATTGCCCTCTAGTGGACAAAAGCTGTATAGCAGAGGCAATATATAGTGAGAAAAGAGTGCAGGGCACTAAGTATGCTATAGAGGATTGAAGAGGAAGAACAGTAAAAATACTTGTAGTCTAAGAAGGGGGAAGGGGTGACAGGTATGGGAGCAGATAGTAAAGGCTGCCGGCTGTCCTGGCTGGTGAAAGTAAACTTACAACCTAGAATATCTCACACTAATTGTCTTAAGACTTTGGTTTAAAGTACGTACTTTACTTATAATTAAATTCCCTTGGGGACTGTAGCAGAGGGGAAGAAAGGTTCAGTTCCTTAGTTAGGGGAAACTGCAGTGTGTTGAGGAGAATAGTTGTTTTCAGCACGCAGGGCAAGTCCTCCTTAATACTGGGAAACCAGGTTGGGCAGCTGGGAATATAAAGGGAAAAGAGAGACAGTGGTAAGACACACAGCGAGATAAAAAATAGACAGTTACACAGGCTTATTAAGTAGTAACTTGAGCATAGAACAGAGATTAACTTGCATAGTAAAACAGTCTTGACTGCACATATTACAATGTCTCTATCAGTGATAATATTCAAGCAAGACACTTATAAAAGCAATATAGTTCAGGAATAATAAAGGTTAAACTCTTCTATGACTCAGTCAAAGATTACATTCAGCAATCTCTGAAACAATAAGGTTCAACTCGTCTTATAACTCTCTATCATGTTTGCATTTGTTATTTGTATAGATAGATATATATTTTTGTTTTAGAAAGGTAGGCTTCTAATTAGTCCTCCTTATTTGCACACATCATTGTTAATTAGGCTAGTCAGTATAAGGTGCTTGGGCAGAGGACGCTGTGATTTCTGTCATATGTATAGTAATAGTATGCAACAGGAAATACTGCTCTATATAACTATACAGTGGCAAACAATGGTTCTTCAAATCCATACGATGGTGAAACGCAGAAACATAAACTCTATACAGCAACCTTAGCTGTTTTATAGGTCTGAAACAACGCTAGAATGCTTGTAGTCATTAGCATTGTTAGCGTACAAAGAACGCCATGATTCCAGTCTAATATATAAATATATTATGTAACAAGAGCGGTTTATACAGGATACAATAAGCACTTAATAGATCAAATACATGATTACATAACAGAGCAGGTGTATAAGAGTGCAATATAAAAGATTAAAATGTAAATGACGTACCCTTTTTCTTGAAAAGTAAGCATTGCTAAGAAAAGTTAACACTTTGCACCAGACAGTGAAACAGCACATTGTCTTTCTTTATGTCACATTATGTAGTAATTGGGCAAGTGAGACAACTTTGTCAAGAAATCTTAAGAGCTGAGCACTATTGTTTGTGTTTTTCAGCTTTTCCCGGTTAGGGCTCGCCACAGCGAAACTCCGGTCTGCTAATGATTGGTAGTGGATTTTTACGTACCGGGTTACCAGCCCTGACGTACAACCTTCCATGAAGGCACGCCCCATTCACGTATGCCTCCACACAGAAGACGCTCTAGCTAAGTATCAAACGGGACAACGTCTTGCTATGAGGCGACAATGCTACTGCAGCACCACCACCGCAGTATAGCTGAGCACTATTAACATGGCCAAAATTTAGGCTCACCACAACATATCGACTGCTAAATAAGAAACAATGCTGAAATTCACCCTGTGTTTATGATTGAGTTTGGAGGGTAGAGTTATGGGGTACAGCTCAGGTTTTAGGGAGTGGGCATTGACTGGAAACTGTCAGTAGATGAAAGAGTGGGGGTTGATTCAAGCCATGTCAGTGAAAGTGTGAGAGTGTGGATACGAGATAGTTTAGCTTGAGAAATCCCGGTGCACAAAATAGCACTGCTATCATTGCATAACCTATAGTACCTAATCTTAAAGCAATTTAGGGACATTATTCTACCAGATCAATGAGAAGATACACATACCCCACATGCTTGCCCCAGTGGTTGATTTGGGAAGATGACAAGGAATGCTGTTCCCTAATATGAAGATCTGAGCTGAATTATTGCAGGATATAATTTTGGAAAGGTCAAAACATAGCTGGAGAGCCATGCATAAGTGTATACCGATGCATAGCTGTACTGCAAAAGAATATAGCAAGATATTTCCAGGAATAAGAAGCACATAAAAGTATACAGCTAAATGCAATAACACAATAAAATCAAAATGTACAGTAGCACAAACAACATAATACTTGGAATATTCACAATGAATGCATCCCTCAGAACAAAATGCATACAGTGGATGGTAAATAACCCACATGCATTGAAAGGAATGCCTTTCACATCCATGAACCAGATGTTTCTTTCCAAAGCTGGGAAGCACATCTAGACAGCTTTCAAGCACGTTAACTTTGGATTCAAGCCAATTAATCCTTTGGGCAGGATTCATACACTGCTATGCAGTTTTTAGGGCTAATCCGTTAGAAAATGCACAGAAAAAAAGCCTAGGTGTAAATTTGGAAAAAGAAGCACAGTAGTGGGGTTGCAGCTTTTACATGATACAATAAACCAATTTTGCCTGTGGTGCCTAGAACATATATAAACAAGCTAATTCTCATGAATAGCGCTAATAATGCAATTCAAAGACCACCATACTAGGTACCAAGGCCATCACCTAACAAAGGGCTGCAACACAGTTCCAGGCATCTACCAAAAGGTCATATATCTCTCACCCAATACACAGGAAGTATAGTGCTGTCATGCAAAACAGCATGGCAATTGATCTGCATATTTTATTAGGTCTTGTGCCCCGATGAAGTATTTAGCAAAACCAGGATGCTGGAAGGATGCTAAGACTGATGACTTTCTGCCTTCCCCCAGGCTCACTAGCTGTATAGGAAGCAGCGTAGGCCAGATAGATCAGGTGGCTAACCCCATATCCAAGGTTGGTTCATTTTCATTCACTTATGATTATTTGCTCTGCAGCTTCTTGGCTGAGTCATAGCAGGTGCAGAACTGATCAGGTTTATATTACATTGTTTGCATTCAACACCCCCAGTTCATTCATAAAGTCAGGTAGCTCAGATTAGAATATGTCACCACTGAAAGTGTTGATGAATGCTGATTGACTAGAGGTCTCATGCCCTGAGTTCATTGGCTGACATTTCAAGATTTAGAGTTCACTATGAGTGGGAGTGATTGATGAAAAATGTGCACAACTTCTGACGTTTCTATAGAAATTTACGTCATTTGAGGTAAATGAAACCAGAGACTTAAACAAGCTGTCTCTGTTATTGTTTTAGATACTGTCTCAGTAATTTACGAGACTGAAACCTATTTGAACATTTACCACTGTGTCTGACAAAGGTAAAACTGCAGTGCCTCTATTTCAAGTAAACTGGACAGTATTATATTCATAAAATAGCAGAGAATATTCTAAGAGCTAAACCAGCACGGGAATGGAGAAAAGAGATTCTGCTGATAGGGATGACTGTGGTTAGGGATACAGATAATCGGCAAGAGGGGGCTGGAATTAATTGGAGAAAACTGGCAAAGGAACCAAGGTATTGTGAGTAAATAACTAGAAAGGGAAAGGTAATAGAATGGGAAGATGCCAATAATTTATTTGGCCTGCAGGGCAGCGATTACCTTCCCTATCAAGAACTTGATATCAGAGTATAGGCAAAGAGAAAGAAAAAGGGGGGTTCTAAATGAAACAGCAGCACTGGTAGAGTTTTAATAGAATCTAGAACAGAAGCTGACAATAAAAAAGGAATAATTAGTAAAGCATATAAAATATTGCATGATAATAAGAATAAATCAGAGGATCTTAGAAAGGATTGGGAAGAGAGACTGGATAAGCAATTCACAGAGAAACAATGGGGGTTGTATGTATGTCTCCCAAATATGCAACAAAGTCTAGACGATTTAGGATTTTTGCCTGGAAGTGTTTACATAGGTATTTTTTTACCCCAAGTAGACTCCAAAGAATTTTACCTCAGGTGAATAGCAAATGCTGGACGTGTGAGAGGCAAGAAAGAGGTGTCTGGGAACATATTTTTTGAGAGTGTAATGAGCTGGCTGACTTTAGGGATTGCCTGCGAACTGCTCTGTCGAAGATGCTGGGTGAGTGGATTGGATTGATTGGGGAGAGAAGTTATTTTTGAGCTATGATAACAGAATCGGAATTGCCTAGATACGGTAAAGCATTGCTGAGTCTAATTATGGTGGCTGCCAAAAAAGCAATTACTAGAAAATGTAAACCAAAGTCTAGACCAGCTTTACTAGAAGTAGTGAACATAGTAACAGAGATAAAACAACTGGAAATGAGATCTTTAGAAAAGGGATGGAGCAAACTACACAGAAAAAAATGGGAATTGTGGGAACAATATATGCAGAGAAGGAACGAGTTTTAAGAGGCAGGACTTGAATGAGCCATATAATGCTTAACTAACAATGACTGGATCGATTATAAATGATGTATATTGTTTGCAACAACACTTGTTTCAGTGGTGTCTGTGATGTACAATGTTTGCAGCTAAAGTGGTGTCAATGTTGTTTTTCATTTATATAAATGTAAGATTTCCTATGCCATACGTGATAATTTAATAAAGATGTTTATTGAAAAAAATAGTTATAAAATGCACAAGAGTTGTTATGAAATGAAAGGTCAACATATAGTGACAAATCACAAGGAACCCCCCCCCCCGAAATAGCCTTAGAGAGGCACAATCATGTGTAACCTATTGCTCTATATTGTTGTGAGCCAACAATATGTATACACACATGTATAGTTACATGGTTACAGACTAGGTGGAAATAGGCAACAAAATATAAAACATTACTGCTCTAACTAATCTTTGCTGCTAACAGAGCACAGCTGCTTCACAGTTATTCTGATGAGCGTGTCTACACTTCCTTTAGGAAATGAAAGGCTATGAGATGCACATGGTTCCTTTTATACAGTATTATGTTACTGAGCTGTGTACAAGGTCTAAGCATGCACTAGATTTCACTGTAGTGTTTACCACTTAATATACACATTTGTAAATAGAATCCCTGCACATCTATATGTCACAGTGTGTGAATGTGTTTTTTGTGTGTGCTGCACATCCAGTAATCATCACGTTCCATACCCCCTATCTAGATATATAATAACTCTAGGACTGCAGAGCAGTAATCATCACGTTCCATACCCCCTATCTAGATATATAATAACTCTAGGACTGCAGAGCAGTGCGAAGAAGTACAAAGTTCTAAATCCACGCTGTTATGTGATCTCATTTAAATAACTTGTAATCATCACGTTCCATACCCCCTATCTAGATATATAATAACTCTAGGACTGCTGTTATGTGATCTCATTATATAATAACTCTAGGACTGCAGAGCAGTAGTTCTAAATATGTGATCTCATTTAAATAACTTGTAATCATCACGTTCCATACCCCCTATCTAGATATATAATAACTCTAGGACTGCAGAAAGTTCTAAATCCACGCTGTTATGTGATCTCATTTAAATAACTTGTAAGTGGTGTTTCTGCTTGTCACTCAAAACTCCCCAACAGGTACATCTGCCAGAATGGGAAGATTTGTCTGTGTGGGTATTTTTATCTATTATCTGTCTATCTGTCTGTCTATCTGTCTTATCAATCTAGCTAGCTATTTAGGCAAGTACTTGTTATTCTGAGACTTGTCCTGGAAGACCAAAACTGAATGACCAAAAATTCAGACATATATATATATATATATATATATATATATATATATATATATATATATATATATATATATATATATATATATATATATATATATATATAAAATCTGGAGATTAGTTAGGTTCATGGGGGGGGGATCACTAGGTTAATGGCTCAAGAGCCATTATAAGCCTAGCCAGTATAATCTGATTTTATCCAGTATATGGCAGGAGGATAGCATGGATTTGCACATATGTCATGAGTATTTTACGGATTGCCCCATCCATAAGGAAAATAGACACCACCCTGGGTATAAATTACCAAGTCTCCATCCATCGATCCAAACTGGTCTTGAAGAAGGCCAGGGAAGGACTCTGCTTAACATGAATAGGAAGCCTATTCCAAAGAAGGGGCAATCTCTGAGACACATATCTGTCTTTCCAGCATGTTCTGTTTGATTCACTGACTAAGTTTAGATCTGTAGAACAGTTGACCCTTGTACTGTTTGTCTTGTGGATATGTAGTAGCTCCATTAGGGCTAGATTTGTGTGTGCCTTGAAGGTCAGGCATAGGTCACCTGTTAATAATCAATAGGAGACAGAGTATAGTGAAAGGTCTTTCAGTCTATCTGCATAGGAATTCTTGTTAACATCCTGTATTTTCTTAGTGAGGAACCTCTGAGGTTGCTCCAGCTGTTGTAAGTGCCTAGTCAAGTGCATTCCAAATGGCGCATTGTACTCGATTATTGGTCTAATGAATGATGTGTACAGTGGGACTATAATCTCCCTGGATCTAGATGCTATACCTTTACTTATAACTTGTGCCACATAGAAGGACTTCCTCACCATTGTGGACATATGATGGTCAAAGTTCAGGCTACTGTCTGTTTGTGTACCTGGATCTCTCACCTCTGAGTCTGCTCATAGGAGTGTGTTGTTAATGTTGTATTTAGCAGGGGTATTTGATTTCCCAAAGGGTACGATAATGCATTTCTTCTCATTTAGTTTCAGGCTGTGGTTCTGACACCAAACATTTGCCTGATTTAGACCCTTCTGAAGGATGTGTACATTGGTGGAGGATTCAGTGACTGCCCCCAGCTTACAGTCATCTGCAAACTTTGTCATCTAGAAGCATTCCACATTGGCCTTGGTGTTTGAGAAGTATATTCCATACAGGAGTGGTCCCAGCACTGAGCCATGTAACACATCTCTAGTAACTGGCCTCTTGATGGAACTGGATTCACCCACTTTAAACACATGTCCTGTCCATGAACCAATTGGCTATCCATCCGGTGATGAAATTTATGCCCAGTTTTGTGAGTTTACTTTCAATACCCGAGTGGGGAATTTTGTCAGATGCCATGGCCAGGTTAAGGTGGGTGATATGTACTGTTTTGCCCTCATCCATGGCCTTAAAGGCTTTCTCAGAAGAAGTCCACCAGATTTAGTAGGCATGACCTGCCCTTGAAAAGCTGAATTGGGCCAGGTCTGGTGTTTGGAAGTCTCCTAAGTCATTATTTATCAGGGCCATGATTATTATTTTGATGGCCTTACAAATAAGACCAGTCAAGCTTATGGGTTTGTAATTTTCTGGATCAGATGATGGTCCTTCCTTATGCAGAGGGATGACCGTAGCTGTTCTCTACTCTATTGGGGCAAAGGCAGTCTGGAGGCTGTGGTTAAATAGTGATCCTATTGGGCCTGATTGGTCCTGATTTAAGCTATTTAACAGACAACCTGGTATATTGTTGAGCCCCACTGAAGCTGTGATTTTAGCTTTAGAGAATGCAGTGGCTACCTGCTCAATGGTGATAACTGGCAGTGGAATGGTGGAAGGTATCTCTTGGGAGTGAACTGGAGATGATGGGGAAGTGAAATTTGAGCTGAATTTAACAGACACCAGATTTGCTTTATCTTCTGGCTGAGTATAAGAGGTGCCATCTATAACTAATTCCACACATTGTTGGGTGCTGCCCTTAAGATTGTGACATAACTAGAAAATGTCTTGTGGTTATCCTTAGCTTTAGTGGCTACTATTTTCTCAAAGTGTGCTTTGAGAGACTTGATTAGTTCCCCGATTCACTTGTTTATACTAATGAGGGACTTTTTGCTCTGTTGTACACGTTCCCTCTTACGTCTCAACAGGATTTTCTTCCTTTTGCTGTACAATGTATTAAGACCAGAGGTCCACCAGGGTGGGCTTGTTTTTGTGGTTTGATCTGGGCTTAATTTGGTTTGGTACTGCCATTTCTATACATTTGTTTATATGGCCATACAGGGCTTTTGTGTACTCTTCTGCATAGGCTTCTGTGTTTTCTTGATTTGGGGGAGCTTGTAATCTAGCAATGCCATCACTTAATAGGATGTAGCTTGCCTCAGAAAAGTTATTAACATTTTTGGGGTTCTGTGGGGGTTCTAGTTTTACCTTAATTTCCAAGGACGTCACTTTGTGATTGGATCTTACCAGTGAGGACATCATACTTGGGGGATGGTGCAGCACTCTCCCATATTTGCGAGTACCAGATCTAGGATATTTGTTCCCCTGGTGGGAATGCACACCAAATGCACCAGGGTATTTGAATTCACAAAGTTGAGAAACCTTTAGGCCTGTATGTTAGTGGTCATGTATGCCTCCCAACTAATGGAGAGGTAGTTAAAATCATCCATGAGTATGGTATTGGGCTGGATGTTAAGTGATTCAAGTACTCTACATATGATCTGCGTGTTTCCTGGCTCATGGCGGGGGACCTGTAGCTAGCAAGAATATAGTAATAGATTTTTCCCAAAGGTAATTGGAAGTGGAGTAGCTCAAAAATGTCATATTGTTTGACCAGCTTTGAGGTGAGCTTATCCTTTATGTAGATTGATACACCTCTGCCTATTACTCTTTCAAGTTTAATGAGTGAACAGAATGTATGATAGGAGGTATAGCCATGCACTGCCGGAGTGCCTTCCATGGCTTTAAGCTATGTTTCAGTGACTGCACAGCTGACAGCATTCTCCAGAATGAAGAGATCTTTTAGGGAGTGCAGTTTCCTGTTTAGACTCCTAGCATTGAACAGTACTACCTTCAGCTTGTCCTGAGTAGCTTTTGTTATGTAGGAAGGTTTAATTGTTTGGCAATACCTAAAAAAGGCACTGCAGGGGTGGATAATGTCTACGCCATTATCCGAAAGCCTAGAGGTGACAGGTGAAGACTATCCCCTGACAAAGCAGTGTGGCCTGTCAACCATGTCCTGCCAGGTTGACAAATATTGGACCCCTTTGGAATGACACCAGTAGCTAAGCCAATTGCTAAGGTTAATCATTTTCTGTTTGCACTGCGGCATAATCCTTGGAGATGGTAAATGCTGCTCAGGGTTATGCTCATACCTGCCTGTGACACATATTCTGAAAGCTCAATCATATTTCTCTTCATATAATCCAAGGAGGTAAGTCTCAGGTCATTTATGCTCACATCATACTGGTACGTATGGGTAAGTAACCTGAGTGTGTGATCTGACAGATCCTGGCCCCTCAAAGGCAACTAACTGTAGCCTTCTCCTAATCCACCCTGGTAAGAGGGACACTGGTGTATCTCACAATGGAGTCTCCTATGACCAGAATATTGGGTTGTGGAGTGTTTCACCTTATGGGAGTGGTAGCTGAGATGCAATGAGATGCAGCTTTATGTGTCTTGAAGGGAATTGTCTTATTTGTGTATATGCAGAGTTTCTGAGGACTGTGCCTGAGAGGCCTTTGAAGTTTTGGTAGGTTATATGTGGTTCTATGTGTATGATCCATAGTGGGGTCAGTGAGTGTTGTGTGTGAATCACTGACAACCTGTTTGTTGCATTTTGTGTCTGTATGTGAAAGTCTGGCCTCCAGTGACAATGCGTGACTACATCTCTCACATACTGTATTTGTCATTTGGAGAATTAAATCAGTGTACATGAGGCAATTGCTATATTGGTTTTATATATATATATATATATATATATATATATATATATATATATATATATATATATATATATATAGTCCTGTTATAACATTAAAGTCCCACAATGCTGAAAGTCAAAATAGCACTATTTAACTCCTGAAGCAGATGGATTTGCTTTTCAACTAAAGACATCTTCAGCACATCATACATGGCTTCAAACTGTCCCAGAACATTAGGCAGTACTTACCACCAAACAATGTCACAAAAAGGTAAAGAAATGCTCATTTTAGATGGGCATTTATACCATCTAGAAAACAGGTCAACATATTCAAGTGTTGCTTAAAGTCCATAAACATAGTGAACGAATCACTCTTTTTATGGATGTTAAGGAACACTTGAATATGTTATTATTTGGTCTCCATGCACTTGGAGTGCACAATAAAGTGATTTCTGTTTGAAAAACGGACGAGGATGTGTCACCACTGAAAGATTGTTATTGCTGCTCTTTTCAATATTGTAATATTCAGTTTTCTGCATTTCAATGTTGTCAGCTTTCATGCTTTTGCACTTTCTCTGTTCTGGGTTCAATGTTTTGACTTTCAGCATTGCGGGATTTCGACATTATGACAGGGCTCTCTCTCTCTTTGTATGTGTTTATATATATATATATATATATATATATATATCTAGGAATGAGTGAAGTGTGAATATATATATATATATATATATATATATATATATATATATATATATATATATATATATATACATGGGTCTACTTTGACTCACCGAAATAACACTTCACTCATTCCTAGTTGGCCAACTCCACTTCACCGAAATGGCTTTAAATCGAAAGCATGAACTGCCAAAATCCTTTCCCTGTGAAAGGAATACTTACTTTTGGTTTAAAGCCATTTCGGTGAAGTGGAGTCAGCCAATGAGAAATCGGTGAAGTGTTGTTTCGGTGAGTCAAAGTAGACCCATATAGAAATATATATATATATATATATATATATATATATATATATATATATATATATATATATATATATATATATGGATCTACTTTTCATTGTCGACATTTCATTACTTTGAAAAAGAAAAGTAGATGCCCACTTCAGAGAAAGTGCATTTCAACAAAAGTGCACTTTCGCTGAAGTCTAGTCACCAGATCGGCTGATTAAAAAAAAAAAACGCAAAAAAAAAAATCTACAGGGGGCAAGCCGCCCTGCACCCCCCATGTGGGGGATGTGCCCCCCCACACCCTCTTACTTAAATATACCAACTCCGAGATTGCACTACAGCAAGGAAAAAGGAATATTCCCATTCTGCACTGTATTGTGATCTCCATAATCGGTTTTTGAAGTATCTGTACTTCGAACAAGTGGACTCGCACAAGTGGGTTTTGAAGTACTGAAACTTCGACAACCGAAGTATACCCATATATACATATATATATATATATATGTATGTATGTATATATATATAATATATATATATATATATTTATATATATATATATATATATATATATATATATATATATATATATATATACATATATATATATATATATATATATATATATATATATATATGGATTCACTTCATAATCTCGAAAGACTGAAATCTCAAATTTCAGTTTTTTGAGACCATGAAATCGAATCCACACAACACCGAAAGCCCAAAACCATGAAATTTAAAACATCGGAAACACAGCAAACACCGGACCACACATATACCACAACACACACACCACAAAATAAACAAACAAAACAACACACATCAAAAAACCTACATCACAAATAAGCAGGGGGGCAAGCCCCCCTGCACCCACCCGCAGCCTTCCACAGCCCCCCTACTTATATATACTAACTCCAAGATCGCACAAACAGAAAACAAAAGCAAACTCAGACACACACACACACACACACACACACACACACACACACACACACACACACACACACACACACACACACACACACACACACACACACGCGCACACACACGCACACACACACACTGTGGGTTTCATTGTAATTTATTTAGAGTAAGTATGAGCTGTGCATGAGCTGTGCAAGCTTTTTACAGGGCCACCAAGACATTATCTTGGGTATTGATAATTCAGATCAGGTAGGTTCATAGGTTCATAGATAGGTACTAGGCTATCTGCCCGAAGGCATTTATAAGCCTAGCCGGAATGTGTTGGCTTTCGCCGCCCCCTTAGATTAGTTCCCTTTGCCTCTGTCCAGCAGAGCCATTGAAGTGATCCCTGGGGTAAACTTTCTGTTTCCCATCCACTCGTCAAGGTTTCTCTTGGGGGGGGTTAGCGAGGAGCTCTGCCTAATGTAGACTGGAATCTTGTTCCAGAGCATGGGAAGTCTCTGGGGCAGGAATCTATCCCTTCAGCATGTCCTATTTATTGCTGTGGTGAGGTTTAGATCCCTGGAATGTGTGGCTTGAGGCGATATGGTTTTCTTTAGGTGGAGCATGTCCATCAATTCTGGGTTGGACATGGCCTTGTATGTCAGGCAGAGATCACCTCTAAGTAGGCGGTATGCAACCAAGTACAACTGGAGTTTCTTCAGTCGAGCTGTATAGGGCATCTGCTTGAGGCCAGTGATCCTCTTGGTGAGGTACTTCTGTGGTCTTTCCAGTTGTTGCAGGTGTCTTGTAAGGTACATCCCAAATGGGGCATTGTACTCTATGATGGGTCTGATGAGTGATGCGTAGAGGGGTCCAATGACCTCTTTCGATCTGGATGCAAACCCTTTTGTGATTAGGTGGGCCATATAGAAGGATTTTCTAACCACTTTGGCAATGTGATTATCAAAGGAGAGGTTACTATCTACTTGGGTCCCCAGATCCCTTATTATGTCTTCCATATTTAGGGGGCTACCACCTATGTGATAGTTTGTGGGGATGACTATGCACTTTTTGGCATTTAGCTTGAGGCCGTGGTTTTGACACCAGGTATCTCTCTCAGTGAGACCCTTTTGGAGGATATCTGTGTCAGCCGGAAAGTCAGTAATAGCCCCTAGTTTGCAGTCATCTATGAACTTGGTCAGCCATAGTCCTCCTGTGCTTGCCTCTACCTCTGAGAAGTATATGCCGAACAGGAGGGGTCCTAGGACTGAGCCCTGGGGAATGCCACTTGTAACCGGTTTAGAGTCAGACCTAGCTCCCGCAACTCTTACCATGTGGGTTCTGTCTGTGAGCTAGTTGGCAACCCATCTCGTGACGTAGGGGTTTATGTTCAGGCTGGTGAGCTTATCTACAATACCTGAGTGGGGAATGGTGTCAAAGGCCTTTGCAAGGTCTAGGTAAGCTGTGTGGACCACCTTTCCCTCGTCTATAGCCTTGGTAACTGTCTCAAAGAAGTCCACCAGGTTTAGGAGGCATGATCTGCCCTTAACAAAGCCGAACTGGGTAGGGTCCAGTGTTTGGAGGTTCCCAATGTCTCTGTTAATGGGATCCATGATGATGCGCTCCATAGCTTTGCAGACCAAGCTAGTCAGGCTTATAGGGCGATAGTTCCTGGGGTCTGTTGTGGCTCCACCTTTGTGGACCGGAGTAATTGTTGCTGTGTGCCACTCTGTGGGCACATAGCCTGTGGAGAGGCTGAATTTAAACAGTGTGTTTAATTGAGGGGTTAGTTCATCTTTGAGCTCATGTAGAACGCAGCCTGGGATACCGTCCGGTCCCATTGATACTGTGTTTTTGGCTTTGGAGAGGGCTGTTTTAACCTGAGTGTCTGTGATTTCAGAGGTACTACATTTTTCTGGTATAGTTATGGGCCCTTTTGGGGGTGAGAGGGGGGTGATGTTTGCACTGAACCTGTCTGCCAGGATGTTGGCTATATTAGTCTGTTCAGTGTATTTTGTGCCATTCTGCACTAACTCCGAGCATATCTGAGAATTGCCACTTAGATTCTTGACATAGCTAAAGAATGCCTTGTGGTTATCTTTGGAGTCCATGGCAATATTTCTTTCGAGCTAGCCTTGTATGATTTTATGAGGGAACGTAGTTTCTTGCTAATATTGATCAGGGATGTCTTCCCTTCTTGGGATTTTACTCTTTTCTGTACTAGTTCCCTCCTTCTGTTGTATAGCTTGTTTATGGCAGGGGTCCACCAGACTGGTTTCCTTTTCTTGGAGGAGTGAGTCTTGGTTTTGTTTGGGATAGCATGATCCATGCATTCTTATAGGTGCCAGTACAGTGCATTAGTAAAGGATTTTGCAGCTTGGACAGCATTATCCTTTAGCATGGGGGCTTTGAAACTTCCCACCTCTGTCATAAGTAATGTGAAGTTTGCTTTTGAAATGTTTTTCACAGTGGTTTCTTTGACCGGGGGTGGTGGCGGAATGTGGATATCCAGAGTGATTAGTTTATGGTCAGATCTAACCAACGAGGGGTTGACGTCCGGTGTGGAACACTGGTCTCCCATGTTGGTGATGACCAGGTCCAATATGTTGTCACCTCTGGTGGGGTTGTTGACCACTTGATCCAGGGTGTTTGAGTTTATAAATTCTAGGAAATGTAGGGCAAGGGAGTTTGTACTTGAGTAGTTCTCCCAGTTAATATTTGGGTAATTGAAATCACCCAATATCAGGGTGTTTGGTAGGACCTTTATATTTCCCAATGTTTCCAGGAATGTGGAGTGGGGGTCCTGGGACATGGTGGGTGATCTGTAGCAAGCTATAATATGACTAGCAGTTTTTCCTGTTGTTAGTTGCACATGGATGATCTCTGAAGCATCATGCTGTGCCACTAACTTGGAGGTGTGGGTATCCTTGATGAATATGGATACTCCTCTGCCTTTTGTATTTCAGTCTGGGTTTTGTGGCCGAAATATATGGTATGAGTTGTAGCCTGGTAGTGCTGGGGTGCTCTCTGGAGCCTTAAACCAGGTTTCTATTACTGCACATATTTCGATTTTCTCCATACTGAGGAGTGCCTCGAGTGCGTGCATTTTGAGGTTTAGACTTCTGGCATTGAGTAGCATTACCCTCAGTTTTTGTTACTGGTGCTATTTACGGTGGTGGGTTTGTCTTTTGAGCCTTGCCTAAAAAAGGCACTATGGGGGTGGCAAGAGCCTTGGCCAGTATTCGAAAGCCTAAGGGTGACAGGTGCAAACCATCTCTAGCGAAACAGCGTGGCTTGTCGAGCATGTCAACCCAGGCTGATAGACACTGGATCCCCTTTGAATGACACCAGAAGCTTAGCCAATTGTTGAAATTGGTAATTTTCTTCTCTATACTGTGGTATCATTCTTGGTGAGGGCAGGAAACTAATCAGGGTCAGGGTCATACCGGCCTGGGGCACGTGATCAGAGAGCTCCTCCATGTCTCTTTTCATGTAGTCCAGGGAGGTACAGCTCAAGTCATTCACACCAACATGGACAATGACAGAGTCATATTTGTACTTGTTCTGGAGTGACCTGAGTGCTTGTGTTATTTGGCGGATCCTGGCACCCAACAGACAGCTAACAGTAACCTTCTCCTTGTTCAGCCTAGTGAGTGGGACGTCAGTGTGCCTGACTATAGAGTCACCTATTAGTAGTGTGTTGGGTATGTTATTTTGCCTTAAGGGCTGTGATTGCATGGCACACTGGTTTTGTGAAGTATGCGTTTCATGGTTTGTGTTGGGGGTGGAGGTTGCTTGGATGTCTGCTTTGGAGGTCTCTGTTGCTTTTGCAGATTTTTATTTAGAGCCTCCGAGTATGTTTTTGTGTATTTATGTGTGTTTTTTGCCAGTGCTGGTTTCATAGGTCTATGTGAGACTGGTGGTGTGATGCAAGTAATTCCCTTCTCCACTTGACTGCCTAGTCCAGTCTTGGGTTGAGAGAGCTTAGCCTCCAGTTTGGCTGTATAATTGCATCTCTCGCATGTATTAGTGTTTGTTGGAAGGAAGAGAGAGTTGTCTGTGTACATGAGGCGAATGTAACATTGCCTCAAAATGCCCAGATTCACCAGTTGGACTGGAGAGTACACCTGAAACTGCCCTTTGGACATGCCTGGATAGGTACAGTGAACTGTTTTACTGATTGGCTAGTAAGGTCGAATAGAGAGCCGTGTCCTTCTCTACAGTATAGGGGAGTCTAGTGCTAAGGTTTATTAGTGCTTGCTATGAGTTTTGAGCAAGTGTCGGGATGAGAAGTGAATGGTTTGAGTGCTTAAGTTGAAAGATTGTCTAGTTCCAAGGGAAAAATTGAAAAGTAGACTTTGTGGAGCCGGGAATAGTTATACCCTAGCTAACCAGCGCTGCCCGGTGTGCAAAACCACACAAAATGCGGGTTTTATAGCAGGGAAATGAAAGAGATAGAAATTAGTCCAAAATGGCCAATAAACTACTAATTTCTGGGCTGAAACCACTCCTCCAGGGACAGATAGGCTGCTCAAAGCTCCCTCTCTCACAGTGAACAGAGAAACTTCCTTCTATCCAAGTAAGGTATGGGCAAACACAGAAACTTGTAACACAGCCCTGAATTCAACACTAACCTGAAAACTGGACTATACTAGCTTAGAAAGGCGGGAAAACAATTATTTTTTTTGTTTTTTTTTCAGAAAATAAAGCAGATACAATCAAAAAAACACTTTAAATGTACAGAAATGGCTATCACAATTGAGTGTATAGCCTACAACAGTTAAACAGGTAATTTAAACACAAAAATGACTTTGTTAAAGTGCAGGAAGTAAAATAAGTACAATATGTAGCTGAAACAAGCTTTTTAAATCACAGAAACTCTAGAACATCGGCATTTTAGGCGGAATTAGCTAAAGGCAGCAAGAAAATGCAGAAAAATGATACTTAATCACTCTGAAGTCTCTCTTTTGTCTCTCTGCTGCTGTAGAACTCTGCAGGGCACCAGGCAGGAGTTTGCTGAGCTGTATACTAGCCCAAAAACCTCACAAATGTGGGATTTATAGCAGGGAAATGAAAGAGATAGAAATTAGCCCAAAATGGATAATAAACTATGAATTTCTTGGCTGAAACCACTCCTCCATGGACAGATAGGCGGCTCAAAGCTCCCTCTCTCACAGTGAACAGATAAACTTCCTTCTCTCCAAGTAAGGTATGGGCAAACACAGAAACTTGTAACACAGTCCTGAATTCAGCACTAACCTGAAAACTGGATTATACTAGCTTAGAAAGACGGGGAAACAAGTAAATTTTTTTGTTTTTTTTTTGTTTTTTTTCAGAAAATAAAGCAGATACAATCACAAAAACACTTTAAATGCACATAAATGGCTACCACACTTGAGTGTGTAACCTACAACAGTTAAACAGGTAATTTAAACACAAAAACAACTTTGTTAAAGTGCAGGTAGTAAAATAAGTACAATATGTAGCTGAAACAAGCTTTTTAAATCACAGAAATTCTAGAAAATTGGCGTTTTAGGTGGAATTAGCTAAAGGCAGCAAGAAAATGCAGAAAAATAATACTTAATCACTCCAAAGTCTCTCTTTTGTCTCTCTGCTGCTGTAGAACTCTGCAGGGCACCAGGCAGGAGCTTGCTGAGCTGTATACTAGCCCCAAAACCTCACAAATGTGGGTTTTATAGCAGGAAAATGAAAGAGATAGAAATTAGCCCAAAATGGCCAATAAACTACTAATTTATGGGCTGAAACCACTCCTCCAGGGACAGATAGGCTGCTCAAAGCTCCCTCTCTAACAGTGAACAGAGAAACTTCCTTCTATCCAAGTAAGGTATGGGCAAACATAGAAGCTTGTAACACAGCCCTGAATTCAGCACTAACCTGAAAACTGGACTAACGTAGCTTAGAAAGGTGGGAAAACAAGTTTTTATTTTTCTTATTTTTTCAGAAAATAAAGCAGATACAATCAAAAAAAGCTTTAAATGCACATAAATGGCTATCACACTTGAGTGTGTAGCCTACAACAGTTAAACAGGTAATTTAAACACAAAAACGACTTTGCTAAAGTGCAGGCAGTAAAATAAGTACAATATGTTGCTGAAACAAGCTTTTAAAATTACAGAAACTCTAGAAAATTGGTGTTTTAGGCAAAATTAGCTAAAGGCAGCAAGAAAATGCAGAAAAAATGATACTTAATCACTCCAAAGTCTCTCTTTTGTCTCTCTGCTGCTGTAGAACTCTGCAGGGCACCAGGCAGGAGCTTGCTGAGCTGTATACTAGGTAAACGGCTCTAAATTCAACTCATGTATACAACTCCCAGTTCCTCTTTAGAGGAGGCAAGTTTCTCACTCTAAATGAGCACAGACAGAATTTTTACTCCAGGTCATTCATTCTCCCAGCTGAGAGGGCAGCATCTTTGATACACAGTCTAACTATCTACAGGGTTTCAGTCTGTGTATCTCTCCAAAGTGCTCGCTTTCTCTGCTGGTGAAGCCATCATCTTCCTCTCTTTGTTCATCTGTCTCTGACTCTCCCTTTAAGAAGAAGTGAGTGTGGCCTTCTGCACTCAGGGTAAGTGTGGTTCCTCTTCTTAGACTGCCCCAAAATTGCAGCTCCACATACCCATACCCCTCAGCAGTCTCTAGGGACCACTGTACCACAATATGTTTTATATATAAATATATAATATATCATAAGTATATGACATGCAGTTTACCATAACATGTTTTATAAACAATATATAATATATTAGTCATCTCTGGTGGGCAGTCTACCATAATATGTTTTACACACACACACACACACACAGACACACACACACACACACACACACACACACACACACACACACACACACACACACACACACACACACACACACACACACACACACACACACACACACACACACACACACACACACACACACACACACACACACACACACACACAGTGTACACTGAATAGCTGACATGTACTTGATTCAATACTCAGTATAATGAAGATAACTTAATTGAATTCAGTCCTACCTTGCAAGACATTGAATCAACATAGATGCATAAAAACCTCAAACTTCCACTATTTTAAATATACCAACTTAAACATCATACAACAGGTGGAATTGGCAATATTTTGGGCTATTGTCTGTAGACAGTAATGCGAAAAATTTTGGATATACCGAAACTTTTGTCATTAGGGGGCTGGATTGTTTGTGCAAGTGTTTGCATGTTGCAGTTAGAGTAAGGGCTAGGGAGGGATTTAATGTTATGAATGTGTGCTGCTGTATGCAGCATTTGTCTGAATGTCTTGTGTAGTGGTAGTGTTCAGTAGGGTAGCTAGGGTGGGTGAGAGGGGTAACTGCCATGGGTGCAAAGTGTTGGGGGAGTGAGAGGTCAGCTGATACCAATATCTAATGCAATACCACCTTGCATTTGCTGTCAGACCAGAGCACTGTAGCATTCCATGTGCGGTCTAAACTGTAGCAAATACTTCAGTTTAAAAGTTATCTTTTTTTTTTAACTAAAATCTGAGCACTGTAGCGCTCTATGCAGGCAGGGTATAAAGTGTAGTAACGATTTGTTATCATTTATAACAAGATTTTTTTTAACTAAATCTTGAGCGCCATAGTGCTCCATGCAGTAAGGGTATAAAGTGTAACAAATGTTTGCTGCATTTGTCACAAGCAGTTTGCTATAATTTATAAAAATACTTTTTTTAACTAAAACTTGAGCATCATAGCACTCCGTGCTGGCAGGGTATAAACTGTAGCAACTGGTTTCTACATTTGTAGCTAGCAGTTTGCTACACTGTATAAGAATAAATTCTTATTTATTTATTTATTTATTTATTTATTTATTTATTTATTTATTTTTAATCAAAGGGAGGATGGCCAGGACAGTTCACAGAAAGAGGACCTGAATGCCTGGGGAGGGGATGTGTGTTATGCATCTGGCCACCTGATTGATGTGAATATCAAAGGAACATTGACTTAATACAAATACAGCAAAGTGCTTTTTGCTTTTCACTTGATGAGCTGAGGAGGTGGGGTGCTGGTTCATCGTACCTGCACAGAGCACTGACTGAGGCAACTACTATTCTGGTAGTTTTACACAAGGGGTTTTCTAAGGTAAAGTGCAGCGCTGAGGTTGGGGCAAGGAACAGGACTAGGGTTAACAAACATTAGTAAGCGGCAACAGGCTGGTGAACCCTACCCATCCTTACTAATGCACACTATCCCGAACCCTGCCCCTAACCAAAACCCTACACCTAACTTTAGAAAAACCCTTTCCACAATAGTTCTACTTGTAAATTAAATCTGAAATTAGTGGTATGATTTTGGTTTTCAGATCATAAAGGAAATCTTTTTGTGTGTTCAGTGTTGGTGTTTTTGGTAATTTTTTTTCGGCATGCTAACATTTGTCTTCTGAGTTTTGATACTTTTGCATTTCAATAAATTGGCATAAACTCATACAATATGTTCAACTGCAGTCACTCAAGTTCCAAGTGCTCATATATGACTGTGTCAAAGCCAGTGACTCTAGCATCTTTAACTTATACAGGCTGCCCCCTGTGCTCAAATTTGAATGTGATTTCAAGAAGTAACTGCCACACCTTACCAGAATGCATTATTCGAGTTTTAGAGAGCTAAATGTGGCAGCCTTCGAGAGCGAGTGGGCGGGAGTGGGAGAATAGATTAGGGCCACAATCGTGAAAGAGATTTTAGGATTAGAGAATGGGAGGAGAGTTTAGGGCATAGGGATCAGAAAGGGACTATTTGGGTTAGAGAGTATGAGAGGAGTTTTAGGTGTAGGATCAGGAAACTGTGTTTAAAGTTAGGGGCCAACTGGGAATTTAGGTTTAGGGAACGGGGTTGGAATTTTAGGTTTAGGGAGTGATCAGGGACTTTAGGGTTAGAGATGGGAAGTGGGGTTTTAGGTTTAGAGAGAGGGAGTAGACTTTCAGGGTTAGAGAGCGAGAACTAGGTGGGACTTTTAAAGTTAGTGTTTGAGCTCTGGTAGAGCTATAAAGTTTAATAGGGTCAAGAGTTAGGAGGGCTACATAGTTAAGTAAAACTGAGCCAGTGGGCATTAGAGCACAAGCAAGTGGCAGTGAACGACTAGCACACAAGCACCTGTAGTAGACCCATACGTGTGTGTGTGTGTGTGTGTGTGTGTGTGTGTGTGTGTGTGTGTGTGTGTGTGTGTGTGTATATATATGTATAAAAACACCTGGATGTCTGGTCTATGATACATGAAATCTCTTAAACATAAATATGTTAAAGGTTTAGAAAATGAGTGTCATTATGAATGGCAAAGCCATGAGTCACAAACTGACACCCCTTACCTTGCAGTCAAAACATGTCATCTAAAATGTAAACCAGACCCAAAACATTCCATTTATCTAGTGCTAATTATCTAAACTTCTGCTGAATAGGGCTTTAGGTAGTTTATGTAGTTTTTTTGAATGGAGTGCCTTGTAGGTCATTTTGTACTCTAGCTAGATCTACAGTAATCTTAAATCTTTTTTGCACTGTTCATTGTTTTGTTGTATTTATTAATATAATGAGGATTATATTAGGATTTGTTTGTTTTATAGTTAGTTATGCTTTTCAGTAAGTTTAGATAGAATCATATACATTTTGTTGGTAATGCCTTGTTCTGATTGGGTTGTTGCAGACAGTGTTTTATTTTAGTTTTTATTCTTTTTACAGTATTTTTTCATTATAATATGAACAATAACTTGTATCCACAGGAGGTTAACATAGCTGGGAAACGTTTATTTGTTGGAGTTGTGATTGTTAATTTTGTGTGTTACATGTGAGGTTACTTTTTTTACATTGAAGTGAACAATGGATCCATTATTTACCTTATTTTCTATTTTAACTACATTTTGCACACACATTTGTGTGTGTGTGTGTGTGTGTGTGTGTGTGTGTGTGTGTGTGTGTGTGTGTGTGTGTGTGTGTGTGTGTGTGTGTGTGTGTATGTGTGTGTGTATGGAGAGATATAATAGTTTAGTGCAATCAACCAGCATTTATTCTGAGGAAACCAGAATATTCAGAGAAAACGCATGCAGTCACAAAAACAACATGCAAACCTCATACAGACAGTGAATGAGTCAGGTTTGAACCTCAGATCTTGTAGCCATGAGGCACAGATCTTATCATTGAGTCATCATGTTGTCCAACTCTTTGGTTTTCTATTTAGTGCACTGATATGGGTGGTGTACAGTCTACTCTTTGTGGGTACCCTGACACTATTTCCATTTCCAATGTGTCCACATGCAGGGTATGCAGCACTCCAGAAAGTATAACCCTGCTATTGAATCCTTCCTTTCCTATTGACCCGAATAAAATATGTTGTCCCCTCTCCCAGATATTGTGACAACATATTCTAGACTCCCTTGTGGTACATTTCATGTACACAGTGTCATGCTCCTCACTTATGTAATGTGCGTAGTAATGCAAGTACCAACTCTAATATGCTGTGTGCCTTCCAGATGAAAATTCTGTTTTTTGGTTGATGGTCCACTTGCAACAATAATTGGTGTCATTGCATGATTATACTGTATGCTGAGCTCTGTTATATAGTTCTTTATTTATCATTTGTTACCCTGATAAATTAGCTACTCCATGAAACCCGTTCTGCCACAACCATGGCCACAAGGGAAACATATGTTGTTGTTCTTCTTCTTTTGGCTTTTCCTGGTTAGGGGTCGCCACAGCGGAACTCCGGTCCGCTAATGATTGGCAGTAGATTTTTACGGTGCTGAGGTGCCAGCCTGTCACCCAACCTTCAATGAAGGCACGCCCATTCACGTATGTCTTTTGAATGCCACTCGACTGTGGGGAGGACATGCAGACTCCACACAGAAGGCGCTCCAGCTGATAATCAAACGGGAGAACCTCTTGCTGTGAGGCGATATATGCAATATATTTATATCCAAATACAGACAATTTAGTGAAGCCAGTCAGACAGAATGTTTTTGGAAGGTAGGGAAAAAAAAACAGAGCACCCACAAAAACCTGCACAGATGTGGAGAGAACATGCAAACTCTATGCAGAAGTCAAAATTAAATGTCAGATGCAGGAACTATGAGGCAGAGACATTACCACTATGCCACATGGCTCGTGCATTGCCACGTTTGAGATTCTTTTCATGAACTGTATGTGCTGCAGCACTGACTACAGTGAAGAGTCCCCTTTCATCTGGTATGCACAGCAGACAGAGTCATACCTCTCACCTTCTTAGTAGAAGAATATCTGGATAAAGCCTAAAATAATGGGGGGACAAAGCCCCAAAAATAGGGACAGATTTTGAATATTGCACTTACAAACTTAGAAAGTTGCTAGAATAACAGGATTTGAATTAGTATGCATTTTCTGAAGGATATGAATTCTGAAACTCAAAAATATGTCATAATTTAGTGATGTCAGTCCTCAGAGATTTGCCAGAAAACTACAAATTTTATGAGGAACAGAACAAAAATATGTGGGAAAAATCTGGACATTCTGTGAAAATCTGTTGAGAGGTATGGACAGAGTTTCTGAATCTCTCTCCATAACATTTTTTAGATTACCTTCTTGAAAACAAAATGGAAAAAAGCATTGCTTTTTTCATTTTCTTTTTTCAAAAATGTAATCTAAAAAATGCTTATTTGGGCTTAGTGTGAGCTCCGTTTTCTTGTTATTTTCCTGAACTTTCTGAAAGAATGAACTTTTTTCTATATACTTCAAAAAAACAGCTTTTGTCTCTATGCAGGGAGAAAAGCAGGTTCATGAAATATAGAACTAGACAATCTAAATCTTATCAGGCCAAGTAAAAGAAAATAAACCACAGCACTGTACTTAATCTTTTTAAAAATGAGATTTACAACAGAATAATCTTACTTTAAAGCAACAGATGCATCTGTTGATTTTCTGCACTTGATTAAAGCAACACTGCATGTTGTATAATTAGACATGTTTTGAAAATACTGAAAAAATGAAATAAAACTGCATTTATGTTCTCCTGAGGAAAGAATGAAAGAAAGAAAGTAAAAAAAAAACAATTTTCAGGATTCTAGCATCTCCACTACAAGTTAACTCATACATTATTCCTGTTTTTATATTTTTTTCTAGCAGGTAGTTTGCAGAACCTATACTCTTAGCAAAATTTGTCATAAGGGCTGAGGCTGACACAAAAAAAATTACACTCGCCTTATACACACCATTTCACAGGCACATTCTAAACTTGTACAAAATTAGAGTTAATATATTTTCAGCAGCCACGTATCTGAGCTGTGGGAATGTACTCTACTAGAATATTCACATTCAACAAATTCAAAATGTTAATTCAAATTGCACAAAAATAAGTCTTTACAATGCCTTTCTCTAACGGAGGAAATTATCTGCATTGAATTTCTGTTTCTATTTGTCTTTTTCATTGTCTCCCTCATTTGCAGAGGAGCAACTGCGTGTAAATTTTTTTTTTAGAATAATGATAACATATGCCTTTCGTTTTACCTATATGAGGGAAAACTGTGTTTCAAGTGGAAATTATAAAGATGTTTAAGAAAAGTCTGCCTCAGATGAAAGTCAGTGTCACTAAGAGTGCTGCTGCTTGATTTTATGCTACTTGATTGGTGTCAATGGCATAAAAGGTGTCACACTCACCTTTGGTATAGAAGGCTGTGGGTTGCATTCCCATATCAGGTAGATCGATTGCTGAAACTACTGTGTAGCATAAGGGGGTGCTGCACTCCTGAAAGTGTCATCCTTCAGATGAGACATTAAACTGAGACCTCATGTGCCTGAGTTGGTAGTAGCACAGGTGCATGTAAAAGATCACATGGCACCTATTAAAAAGAGTAGGGCAAGTTCCCTGATGCCCTGGCCAATTCTCCCCTAATGAGATCAATACCCTCTTGGTAATCCCCTATAAAGAGGCTACCAGCCTAGTAGGACTAACCTGATCAACAAAGGATAAATAAACAAATGCCAGCGGCAGTCTGTATCCAGCTTGATAAATCCCACCTGTAATATATTGAAGCACATTAATGCATCTACACAGCACTTATTGAAATTCAACTGTTATGCAATTCATATGCAAAAGAGCACATAATGCTTCCTCTGTGAATAATAGGTGTACAAACACTCAAAATCAAACAGGTAGTCACAAACAGGCAAAAAGCAGCTGCATATAAAATTAAACCATACAGTGGAATACATTGAGCCACAGAAAAATAATATCACTTTTTTTCAGGGATAGGCTCACTCCCTCCATACCCACACCCTTCTTACTCAATTATTCTTACTGACTGAGGTTGCACCAACAGAAGAAAAGGCAATGTGCATATTTAGAGGTAATGTGTGTCTTGCTCCTTCTGTAAGTGCCTCTGATCTTACAGTGAAATCACACACCTAACTTATGGTATATAGTCATTTGTAGAACTATTCTGTCAATGAAATGGGGTCAGGGAAACAAATGTCAGCCTGCTATACTTCATCTGGTAATAGGTAAACACACTCAGAGGATATGCATAGTGAATCACTGCCATTAGGTTATCATCATACTCTATATTCCATAGAATTTATCCATCTGCTCCTCCAGCGTAGCTATCCTGCTTATAATCCCTGCTGCCTTGTGCTGCTGTGCTCACTGCGTGTTCATTCCTGTTGTCCATGAAAGTCTCTGGTGTTTACTGACCTCTCCCCAGCATGTGAGTCCCTAATTGCATACAGTTATTAGTTAAAGGTTAAAAGCAGAGCTAGGAAGCCCCAGGTAGGTACAAGGATATATTTTTTTAGAAATTAAAATAGCTAAATAAATAAATAAACAAGTAAGTAAGGAAAAAGTGAGGGATCCAAGAATGGGGCAATAAAAAGGAGCATCACAGTTTGGATAAGAAGAGCAGCAGAAGGATTGGTGAGGTGCTCTGAATGTGGGGTAGCTGTCTGGCTCAGGTCACTTTGTGGTTTGCAAAATAATGAGGAGAGCTTCATAGGAGAATAATGGAAATGGATACGGTAGTGGATTAGCTATTCAGTTAATAAAGGATAGAGTGGGACCACAGCAGAAGAGTTATCATGACGCACGTTTAGAGGAAGGGGTGGTAAAGGGGGAGGGGATGAGGCAACAGATGGGAGTACATGGAGAGAAGTAATTAAGAGAGTACTTTCAAATGGCGCAGCACAAGGAAACATGAAGAAAGGAAGAAAGCTGGAGATGCAGGCACAAAATAAAGAATAAAGAGACAGAAGTCAAAGTGTAAAGGTAGGTGCAGACGACAGCAGTAGCAAATGATGAATGAGACATAGAACCAGTGGCAGCCATGCAGGAGCTGATACTACAAACAAGGAAGGAGAGAGATGGCATTAGTTTGTGAGGAGTGACAGAAATGGAAGGGATGAATGTGGAACAGCAATATACAAAAACAGAGTACATAATGGGATGTCAGAGGGGAGGAGGAATATCCAGTCTAGAAATGTGCTAGTGAGTGGATACTTTAGGGAACATGGTTACGTGCTGTGGCAGTCAAGATAGATGAAGGGATATGTGCTGTATACTTCTACAGTGTTTTGTTCTACATATGCATCAAGTTAGATACATGAAAGACTGAAGGAGAGAACTAAGGAATGGGGTGGAAGAAAGAAATAAAGACAGTAATACTTAGATGTGAATCTGCCAGAAGCGGAGTGGGAGATTCCAAGCTCTGCCAGGGTGGGGGTGGGTGGTGGGAGGTTACAGTGTCTTTTCATGGCATTGTGAAGTTCACTTGCTTGTCTTGTGTAAAACAAGTATTTGACTCAGTTCACAGTGTACTGTTTTGTGAAGTTTTTTCTCCCTTTTCAAAATATTTTGTAACTGTGGAACTGATATATTTAATAAGTTGGGTAGGGTTTATTAATTTCATTGTGTTAATTTCAAAGTGTAGTGATCCAAGAAATCTGGTGTCAATATCTCATAGTAGGACCAAAAGAGAGAGCATGACTGATTTTGGTCAGTGATGGCTTCAGACCACTGGTGCAAGACTTTATCAGAAACATCTGAATATGGTTCTAACCAAGGCAATGGTGCTTATGGATGTCCAGGTGAAGGTGACTAGCCAGCAGTAATCATACTAGCATATGGCTTAGAGTGGATGAAAGAGTAAGAGCTCAAAGACAACACATTTGTTAATTAATTTATTTTTTTATTTTGGTCTTATTAAGTCTCTTCCAGTAGGGGAGTTTAAGCGTATTGCTAGTAACACTTTGGAGAAGAATAGGTTAAAATTTGAATTCAATCGTGTTCATGATAAGTTATGTGCCAGAGGGTATTCCCATGAGGTGATTAGGGAAGCTAGAATTAAGGTGGAAAAAGAGTTTAAACTTGATCACCATGGTGAGGGTTCCTTTGGGAGTTTTAGGAGGCAAAAAAGTAAGAGGGTGTTTTTCTCAGATGATAAAATAGTTGAACAAGAGGGCAGTATATTCTTTGTCAATAGGTTTTCAGGTTTTTCACCAATATTAAAAAAATTGGTGAATTCCTTGTGGCCTATTGTAAGTAGAGATGATAGTTTGAAGGATATATTACCAAAAAAAGTGACGTTCTCTTGTGGAAGATTCCAGAATTTAAAAGAGATAGTACGAATAAAAGGAGGGAGACAACCAATGCAGGTGCATATGCCTGTGGTAGATGTAAAGTTTGCGAAAAAATTAGGAAGTTAGATGGCAAGATGATCAATGGCATCACATATAATACCATGGACCATTTTGACTGCAATTCCTTTGGTGTCATTTATGTGATTGGTTGTAATTGTCCATTACAGAAATGGTATTTTGGACAAACCAAATGTAAGGTCAAACTGAGAATTATGGAGCACCTGGGTGACATAAGAAATGTTAGGTTAGATAGTCCCGTGGCTAGTCATTTTCATGAGAAGCATGGAGGATCAATGGAAGGTTTGATTTTCAGTGTTATGGCTAGACCCTATGGGGTGGGACTAACGAATAGCAACTTCCAAATGAGGTTATTAAGTATGGAATCAAGGTTTATTATTAATTTCAACACTCTCTATCCCAATGGTATGAACTTGGAAGCATAGGTAATTTTGATAATTTTGATAAGTGAATGATGATATAGATGATTTGATGCATTTTTCATAATGTGCTTTAAAGTCAAGCTATGAAGTTGGATATGTATTTTTAAATATTTGAATATATATACAGAATAAGATAATTGGTTAATTAAGTATTTAATGAGTGATTATTTAAATATGACTGTTGTTCTTATGTAAATTATTCCGTGAGAAGGCGAAGGCCGAGGTACCAGAATCGTTAAAGGATTTATCAACACAGTCCATGCTGCATTCCGTGTTTTTTTTTTGGTGTATTTACTTCAAACTGTCACCAAGGACATAGATGGAGGTGAAAGTAGTCCACACAGCCCACCTGGACCTCACTAAGGACTTTACCCACCATTCCCCACTCTGTCATCATGGACACACTTACCAGCCTGAACATCAACAGGTATGTCACAGGATGTGTGGCCTAGTGTCTCACAGATCAAACACACATGTTCAGAGTTGCGGGTGCCATGTACAACTGTAAGACAGTCACAAATGGCATCCCACAGGTTTTGCTCCTGGGACCCCACCTGTTCAGTGGACACTGCTCAGAGGTACAGGCAAGCGTGGGAGGAGTATGGCTGAACAGGTTTGCAGATGACTACTAACTGTGGTTCATAATCGACTCAATGGCTGACACACACATCCTCCAGAAGGGGCTTACAGACACAGATACCTGGTGTCAAAACAATGCCCCAACAAGAATGACAAAGAATGCATAGTCCTCCCGTTTTGCTAAAACAAAGTGCAAACAAATTACCACATAGGTGGTACACCAGTATGTATGGAGAAAGTCATGAAGGCCCTGGGGACACAGTTAGATAGTGAACTCTCCTTTGATGATCACATGGCCAAAGTGTTCAGACATTCCTTCTGTGTAGCCCACCCATTGTCACCTAATGTAACCCACTTTGTCTAGTCTGATGATGTCACCATCCTACAAATATACCTGTGGAAAAGATAACTTACAGTAATGTGTATAGCGTGTCATGTAAATGCGTACTCCTGTAATAACATAAAGCAGTTAGGTAGGGGTTTAGATCCTGCACTTGACAGGTGTGTGTGTGTGTGATCTCCTTGGAGAGGAGCAACCTTTTTGGACAGTAGTCAAACACCTTAAAAGTGGTATACTAATCTTTGTCAGGTCTGATGATGTCACCACCCTACAACTATACCTGTGGAAAGAGAACTCATAGTAATGTGTATAGTGCGTCGTGTAAATGCGCACTCCTGTAGTGACTTAAAGCAATTAGGTAGGGGTTTGAATCCTGCACTTGACGTCTGTTTGTGTGTGAACTCCTTGGAGAGAAGCAACCTTTTTGGAGAGTAGTCAAACACCTTAAAAGTGGTATACTAATCTTTGACAGGTCTGATGATGTCACCACCCTACAAATATACCTGTGGAAAGAGAACTCACAGTAATGTGTGTAGCGTGTCATGTAAATGCATACTACTGTAGTGACATAAAGCAATTAGGTAGGGGTTTGAATCCTGCACTTGACAACTGTGTCTGTTTGTGTGTGAACTCTTTGGAGAGAAGCAACCATTTTGGAGAGGAGTCAAACACCTTAAAAGTGGTATACTAATCTTTGACATGTCTGATGATGTTACCACCCTACAAATATACCTGTGGAAAGAGAATTCACACTAATATGTGTAGCGTGTTGTGTAAATGCATACTCCTGTAGTGACATTAAGCAGTTAGGCAGGGGGTTGAATCCTGCCCTTGACAACTGTGTGTGTGTCTGTTTATGTATCAACTCCTTGGAGAGGAGTCAAACACCTTAAAGGTGGTATACTAATCTTTGTCAGGTCTGATGATGTCACCACCCTACAAATATACCTGTGGAAAAAGAACTCGCAGTAATGGGTGTAGCGCATTGTGTAAATGTGTACTGCTGTAGTGACATTAAGCAGTTAGGTAGGGGTTTGAATCCTGTACTTGACAAGTGTGTGTGTGCTCTATGTGTTTGAGACTGTTGGTCAATGGGTTGTGGGTTTTGCTTTTACTACTGTATGACATATCAGTATGACACCAGTATGTGCATTGCACATATGAGGTAGCTGTGTGGCAAATACATATACGTACATATGACGTCAATTATTTCATGTGTGGGAACCATGCTTTCTCCAAGAACACATCTGTCATCTATTCAAGAGTGTGCTGCTGTTTTCCGGACCTTAGGTCACATCTGTATGCTTGTGACAAGGCCAGCCACTGCAGTGATCCCTGGCCTAGGTCAACTGTGTCACATACACTCATTACGGTTTCAGTAGAATTGTGTGAGTGAGTGTTTATGTCCGCGGTAGATGTCAGACCTGTTCAAATGCAGCAAGGCCTATCACTGATGGCTATTCATTACAGGTGTACAACAACCTTTGTGGATATGCATGCAGACCCCTTATTGCTTATGTGATCCACCGAGGGATTTAAACATACCTTTGGAAATGTGATTATCAAAGGAGAGATGACATACCACTTGGTTGCATGTGCACATCGGTACCTGTTCTTCATGTTGGTAGCTACTACCTATGTGGTACTGTGGGGATACTATGTTCCATAAAGGTGGATGACTATGCTTTGGTTGGTTATAGCTTTACAGCATGGGTTTGATAACAGGGATCTGTCTGTGTGATACCCTTGTGGAGGATGTGTGTGTCATGTGGAGAATGCATTACAGGCCACAGTATGCATCACCACACATGGACGGACATATCCCCACTGTGATTGCTTGTACCTAAGAGAGCTATATGCCAAACAGGAGTGGTCTCAGTAATGTGTGCAGGTGAATACCACTAGTTACTGGCATAGTATAGTACCTGAAGTGTCCAAATGTTACTGTGTGTCCTACATCTGTGTGTCAGTTGTCAAGACATCATCTAACGATTGGTTATGGTCAGGCTGTTGAAGTAGTGTATACTACCAGAATGCAAATCAATGACAGATATTAACAGTATCACCCACAGCACAGTGTCTAACCATGTCATACACAAATGTGTAGTCAGGTTCCGGAATGTGTGTAGTACAATGCATACTGGCCACCAATTGAGACAATGGAGTGTTACTGTGTAATACAGGGCATGTCACCCTGCCCATGTGTCCACTATGCACGTACATGCAGACAGTGCACCTCCACCATGTTCACAAATGTACATCTGCAAATCTGTGCCACACACATCCCACACATACTGTCCACTCTCTAACACATGCTGCCAATACTACGCACATCAGCCAAGTGGCACGTGGGCGGAATTTACACTATTGGAACTAACACTGGTGAGAACATTACTACAATGACAATCATAGCTTACATGCATCATGGCTGCTCAGCCACACCTTCAAGCATATCATTACACTCTACTGCTGACAACATGCTAACATTGCTATACTGCTATTAAGTCACCCTGCGCATCAGCACCATGGTAGCCTGTTCCTGCATCAATGTTATAGATGACAGGAGGTGGCACAGGGTTCATCATATGCACAGGGTGTGTAGTTGGTTTGCCAGAGGCCTACAGTGAGCCATACAATTGACATGTATATGTGTGTGTGTGTGTGTGTGTGTGTGTGTGTGTGTGTGTGTGTGTGTGTGTGTGTGTGTGAGGGCCAAGAGTACTGCTATGGGCCAATGTTGATGTAATGTGTGGGTGTATGTGGTAGCCCTAGGTGTGTTGTTTATGTGTGTGTGTGTCTGCATGCACACAGTTCCACCATGTGGCTGCCATATACGGGTATTTGTGGGACAGCCACAGACTGTACCTGCCAGACTTTACAGATCACTGTCTCTGGCCACTGATACGGTACCTGTGCCTGGCAGGGGTGCTACTGACGCTATCAGGTACTAAGCCTGACTGGATACCATCCCCAGAAGTAGATGGATGTACACTGGACCCAGGTCCCTGCTGGGACTGCCCAGAGCCACGTGCATGTGGTCTTCTAGGACGATCTATGGACAGCCCAGCCCCAACATTTCTGGGGCTGGTACTGGCACTACGGGAGCGGCTGTGACTTCAGGGACATCCGCAGCAACTGCCAGCTGCTGATGTTGCTGGCATACATCCACGTCGACATCTCATCCATCCCACACTGTCCTGACACATGGACATGACATTGCAGAGGACATCTAATGTCTCACCCCACTGTCTATCCATGACCTCAGTGTAATTATGGATGGCACCTGCTAGGTCACGGATACTGTCATTTAACGTGGTGTTATGTGCCCTCTGTGCCTTTAGTCCCTGTCTGGTGTACCATTCCATACGTGCCCGTGCCTCCATTACAGCCTGGAACACGCGCGAGGTTGTAAGAACTGTGGCACGTCTGCCAGTGGCATGATGGCCAGCAGTGCTCCGACGAGAACCCCTGGACATCTGCCTATGTGGTACCCTTCCAGACATTTGGGTATGGCTGCTGTGTTGGGATGCATGTGCCATAGATACCACACTGTCCTGGCCAATGCCGGCTGTATGTTGTCCCTCAGCTAAGGGCATTGGTGATGGATGTATTGGCAGTATGACTGTGTGCATGGATGGGGTGGACACTTGTGTACTGTCGATTGTTGGCTCAACGACAGACCCTGGCAAACATGGCTGTGCCTCAACACACCTATTCTCATCATCACTATCATGCTCAGTGACATCAGTTTCCCTGTTGCAGTGAACCATCCCAAAATCAGCACCTGTGAGAGGGATTCAGGAAACACACGTTATGACCTGTACATGATGTCTACACACATGCACACATGCACACATGCACACACGCACACACGCACACATGAACACATGAACACATGCACACATGCACACATGCACACATGAACACATGCACACATGAGCACATGAACACATGCACACATGCACACATGCACACATGAACACATGCACACATGAACACATGAACACATGAACACATGTACACATGTACACATGAACACCTGAATACATGCACACATGAACACATGCACACATGCACACATGAACACATGCACACATGCACACATGAACTAATGCACACATGAACACATATACACTCCTCACTACTACAGACACACACAGACACACACACAGACACACACACCACCAGCAATCCAGAACATACTCAATAGCGTGTGATGGTGGGGTACAGTATCACAAGCCAAACATTTATATCAAATGTGACAGCATGCAGGACGTGTGCTGCTCAACAGCATGCAGTGTGAGTGTAGACAGCCCTTGCTAATAACATTATACATGGCTTTGATGCATGTGTGCTTTGTTCAGTGATTGGCCTCACCCTGGAATGCAATGTGTACATGGACACAACATTGCTGTGCAAGTATTATCATCTCTACAATGTCCTGTGCACCATCACACACAGGTATACATACCATGGCTGGATGTGTACCAGTGTGTCACATAGATATCCATTTCTGATTAGCGCATCTGTGTCTTTAGCAGACAATTGTGGACACAGGTTTAGCACATGCATGCTATGTATACACACCGGATGAGTGGTGCATGTATACCTGATGGAATACCATTGCTCAACATAGACATTGTACAGTGGTTATGGTGAGTGTAGGACATATTGTGGACATGCTAGTGCCAAGCATGACATGGCATGCTACCACACAACTGCAACATTAAACTTCACACATACACAATGTGTGTCATGTGACCTATACACTCAATAGTATTACAAGACATGTGTGTCACTATGTACAAATGGTGATTGCTATGCCGATTGTGTATCGGTGCATATGTTTGCACACACACAACATTGAGGTGCATAGCAATTAATGATATGTGTAGTACTGTGGCCACTGTAACTGGATGTGGTGTAGTACCATGTGACATCATCATGCAGCATCATGTGGTCACTCAAGGCTACTAATGTGTGCCAGACCGGCACATAGCATGCTGTATCTGAACTGCAGTACCATGGCTACATTCGCCATTACACAGACAGTTGTTACATGGGTTTGTAAGGTGCACAGTAGGGGCATTAGCTAACATGAATGTGTTATGTGTTGAAGAGTGTTGCACAGCCACATGAGAGGACTCTACCCCTCAGGTATGTTATGTGTGCTGTGTGGATGACAATTGGGATACTGAAGTGTGACCTTACAGCATGTGTATGAATACGCCATGTGTAGCATGTTAACATGTACTGAATATGACACATTTGTGTGTGTTGTGTGCATGTGTATCGACTGTGCCTATCCAACGTCCGCCACAGTGTTGCCACAATTGTGTGGGATGCTCTGTGTATTGCATGTGTTTGAGTCAGCTACTCAAGTTACTGAGATGTGCATAGTCTCACAGCAAACATGCACAGCATGCATTATACGCTGGTGTGTGATGTGTACATGGCCTACACCTCACCTATGACATGCACATTTATTTAGCAACAATAAATGTAGAACACACTCACCAGCATGGGTCTGCTGCCTTGCTGTCACACCAGAGGGACCTACAAGGGTATGAGACAGTTTGTCAGTGGCAACAAGTGTGGCATTGCTACTGTGTGTTTGCAATCTTACCATAGTACGACTGTTGACAGTCACAGGTCTGCATATTACATTCCAAATATTATTATTGCACAACACTAGGCACCACATCTTGTAACTACACACTACACATCTCACATAAGCATGATCTACCAATAGAGGTAACAGCAGTGTACAGCTATGCCATGTTACCTGCACGCTCCATGTCAACTTGCTGGGTGGCTCGAGTCTCCATGATAATGCATGTCAGTTGTTGTTGCTGCTGTTGTTGGCCAGGAGCAACCTGGCTCAGGAGCAGCTCCTCCACTCTGGTGAGGGGGGGATGGATGGCTACCCCTCCACCTGTGGCAAGCTGTTGTCTATGGATATCAGACGCATGCTGCCAGACATGTCTAATTAAATCACTGCAGTAATGGCGTACCAGCTCATATGTCTGGTTATGCATGCCTATGTCATTTACCCTACGGACAAGATCTTGCCACAGTGCGGTCCGCTCATGCTGGTTCTGGCTGGTTCTTGAGAACAGCATGGTGTAGTGCTGAACCATGGTGTCCGTTATCACTTCATCCTATGCTGTGCTGTATGAGGGATTACGATGGTGGGCCATAACCCTGGAATACAAAGAAACAATATATGTGAGCAAGTCAAGTGGCACACTTAATATTCTACAGTACGGATATCATTTAACTGCCATATATAGCAACCTATTGGCTGTCAAAGGATACACACTTTCAATACCACATATTAGTGCTCAACCCACAACTGCCTGACAGTGCCTGGCACACTCCATATATCAAACCATGTTCTGCACAGCACCAAAGATTAACCAGTATGTAAGACTACACAACAGTATATGGCACACTATGTGACACAATGCACCACCTAGCCACAGGGGGTATATATCATGCTAATGCATAACGTAACATGCAATCCATTGCAATGATTGTAGGGTCCAGTCACAGTATTACCAGCATACCACACTAGTCATTGATGGCAAACCCCTGCCTAACATATGCGCTCATTCATCAATATGGGTGGCATACTGCTGTACTACACTATACATGTTGCTAGATACACACCTATATCCTGTAACACACATATGACTGAGGCCATGGTACAGCCATACACACACACATCAGACATACATACCAGACACAAAGGTATGGCAACACACATGACCTTTACCTGTGTACCATACAGTACTGTGTGTCAGTAGTTACAAGACCTTATGCCTGTGGTATGTCATCTGGAGGACTACGGGGAACAAACAAAACAGTGGTTCCAGGACATGTGTACATACACCTTACTGTGCTGTTTAGGCATACAGCTTCAGGTAGTACTACAGTTCATTCAGGGTTGGATTCAACAGCAGTGACACTCAATAAGCATACATGTACTGCTGTAGCCTACAATGGGACACCCCAGTCGACACCAACACACTACGTCAGACCATCTGACATACTGCTTTTTGTGCCTAGCAATAGCATACACATCTTTTGATGGGATCACAGCTAGGGCACTACATACCATGATAGAAACAGTTTCCCACTTAGCTATCACACATATACAGAACTCGGACACATTCACCAACACATTCACCATCACACTCAGTCAACCTCACAAAGCAATTATTGCAACAGGTACATGTGGGTGTGTATCGGTTCGTAGGTAGGTTATAGGGTATTGGCCCTAGGACCTATAGATGTCTAGCCATACGCTACCCAGGCCTTTGACACACGGGTGATTTCATTTCACATGGCCCTGTCAAGCAGAGCCACAGAGGTGATTCCCGGGGTGTATTTACTATCTCACACACAATCATCAGGTTTATATATGACAACTGCTAATTAGGAGCTTCGTTTGCTATTGACAGGTGGTTTGTGCCAGGGTATGGGATATCTCTGAGATAGAGATCTATCCGTCTAGCATGTGCTGTTTATTGAGGTGACAAGCTTTATGTCCCTAGAGTGTGTAGCTCGTAGGGATTGTGATCTGATTACATGGAGCATGTCCAACAGCTCTGGGTTTCACATAGCTTTGCATGTTAGGCAGAGGTCACCTCTGGGTAGATGGTATGTGACACAGTCTAGCTGTAGTTTTGTGGGATGGTCTGCATAGGGCATCTGTTTGAGGCCGGTATTACCCTTTGTGAGGTATGTCTGTGTCCTTTCCAGTTACTGTAGATGTCTTGTGAGGTACATACCACATGGGGCATTGTACTCTATAATGGGCTTTCTGTGCGTGGAGTAGAGGGAAATACTGACCTATACTTCCCTGGATGACACACCTTTTGTGATTACGTGTGCCACGTAGACAGGTTACATGACTAGTGTGGCACTGTGACAATCAAAGGGGAGACTACTGTCCACCTGTGTCCCATGGTCTCTTATCACACCTTCAGTGTTAAGTAGACTACCACCTATGTGGTAGTTAATGGGTACTGAGTTTTTGCAAGGAAGGATGCCAATGCAGTGTCAACATTGAGCTTGAGTCCATGGCTTTGACACCAGGCATCTGTTGCAGTAAATAAGACCCTGTCTCTCTCTCTCTCTCTCTCTCTCTCTATATATATATATATATATATATATATATATATATATATATATATATATATATATATATATATATATATATATATATACACACACACACACACACACACACATACATATGAACATCCATTGGTGTACATATTGATATACATATAGGCACATATACAGTCCACCTTTCATGGTAGGAATATTGAGTATGGGAAGGTTGTGAGGTATACAGTTATGTCATAATATTGCACAGTGTTGTGCAGAATGCATTGAAGGCGTTCTCAGCCCATGTAGCTTTAGCAGGCCTCACTGGCTGCAACACTGCAAACCTGACGAATCATACCCACAGCGTTCAACCACCACATCATATACCAGCACTGTATGCTGTCTGGTTTGCCACACACTACAACCTATATAGGAATATGCACATAACAACCTTCAACAACATATATGTATCCACCTTTCACAAACAGTTGCAGTATGTCCCTTGCTCTATGCACATGTACAGATGCTAATACATCTGACACAGACAGATCTCTCCGTATGTGTGTGCCATACACACACAAGGACCACACTGTTGTAAGTCCATGTACCTCACGGCTGACCTGTTGTGCCTTGCTGCAACATAAACAGTTGGTGTTGGTGCAGTGCGCAGCTCCACGCAAACATGTTTTGTTTGCGCTAGCTGGCGCGATGCACAGCTCTGCGCAAAACTATTGCGCTAGTTAAAGCACTGCTCAGCTATGAGCAATTATACTTCACTGTGCTTAATACTAGTGGACTTTGCTTAGCAGTGCTTCACATTGCTTAAGATATGTTACTTATGCATTTATCAGTATGCATGACTATTCCACCTTCATATATATATATATATATATATATATATATATATATATATATATATATATATATATATATATATATATACATATATATATATATATATATATATATATATATATATATATATATATAAAATATTGTTCACTAACGCATAGGCCATTTCAATGCATTTTACTGGGATTTAAAATGTAGATGTCAGGAATTCCTTTTATGTACACATTTCCTACAGAAAATAGGTAGTGGAGTGGCGGGACTCGAACCTGGAATGCATACTCTTTGTGCGAGGGCTCTACCAGTATGCTATTTCCCTTAATTTGCATATAAATAGTTTATTATCCTCTTCGATGTCTACACTGCTAACTGTAGCTAAGCAATGGTCAAACCCGCATACATGCGCAAATACGGGCAGCTATGTCGAGAATAATAAAAAAAAGGAAATCTTTACATTTTTAACTTGTACAGTGGTTTAGAATGTGGGGGAGTGTAGTGTTGGATTTGTGGACATTTGAGCGGACTCGCTCACTTCTGTTGACATTTGTTTTTTACGCACTTGCAGGGGTGTGGATATTTGGACTGCTCGGCAGTCTGACACGCCCCCTGCACTCGTGCACGGTCTGTGTAAGCCTTAGAGTTGAGTCAGCGTGCCCGCATGAATATGCATGACGTGCTGACATCATACCCTTACACTGCAGTGTCCGTGTAAGACTTAGTTAGTCTTACACGGAGGATTAGTGGATCCCGTCCGTAATCTAAAAAATGCTTATTTGGGCTTAGTGTGAGCTCCGTTTTCTTGCTATTTCCTGAACTTTCTGAAAGAAAGAACTTTTTTCTATATACTTCACAAAAACAGCTTTTGTCTCTATGCAGAGAGAAAAGCAGGTTCATGAAATATAGAACTAGACAATCTAAATCTTATCAGTCCAAGTAAAAGAAAACAAACCGCAGCACTGTACTTAATCTTTTTAAAAATGAGATTTACAACAGAATAATCTTACTTTAAAGCAACAGATGTATCTGTTGATTTTCTGCACTTGATTAAAGCAACACTGCATGTTGTATAATTAGACATGTTTTGAAAATACTGAAAAAATGAAATAAAACTGCATTTATGTTCTCCTGAGGAAAGAATGAAAGAAAGAAAGTAAAAAAAAAAAATTTTCAGGATTCTAACATCTCCACTACAAGTTAACTCATACATTATTCCTGTTTTTTATATTTTTTTTCTAGCAGGTAGTTTGCAGAACCTATACTCTTAGCAAAATTTGTCATAAGGGCTGAGGCTGACATAAAAAAAATTACACTCGCCTTATACACACCATTTCACAGGCACATTCTAAACTTGTACAAAATTAGAGTTAATATATTTTCAGCAGCCACGTATCTGAGCTGTGGGAATGTACTCTAGTAGAATATTCACATTCAACAAATTCAAAATGTTAAAACAAATTGCACAAAAATAAGTCTTTACAATGCCTTTCTCAAAAGGAGGAAATTATCTGCATTGAATTTCTGTTTCTATTTGTCTTTTTCATTGTCTCCCTCATTTGCAGAGGAGCAACTGCATGTAAATTTTTTTTTTAGAATAATGATAACATATGCCTTTCGTTTTACCTATATGAGGGAAAACTGTGTTTCAAGTGGAAATTATAAAGATGTTTAAGAAAAGTCTGCCTCAGATGAAAGTCGGTGTCACTAAGAGTGCTGCTGCTTGATTTTATGCTACTTGATTGGTGTCAATGGCGTAAAAGGTGTCACACTCACCTTTGGTGTAGAAGGCTGTGGGTTGCATTCCTATATCAGGTAGATCGATTGCTGAAACTACTGTGTAGCATAAGGGGGTGCTGCACTCCTGAAAGTGTCATCCTTCAGATGAGACATTAAACTGAGACCTCATGTGCCTGAGTTGGTAGTAGCACAGGTGCATGTAAAAGATCACATGGCACCTATTAAAAAGAGTAGTTCAAGTTCCCTGATGCCCTGGCCAATTCTCCCCTAATGAGATCAATACCCTCTTGGTAATCCCCTATAAAGAGGCTACCAGCCTAGTAGGACTAACCTGATCAACAAAGGATAAATAAACAAATGCCAGCGGCAGTCTGTATCCAGCTTGATAAATCCCACCTGTAATATATTGAAGCACATTAATGCATCTACACAGCACTTATTGAAATTCAACTGTTATGCAATTCTTATGCAAAAGAGCACATAATGCTTCCTCTGTGAATAATAGGTGAACAAACACTCAAAATCAAATACGTAGTCACAAACAGGCAAAAAGCAACTGCATATAAAATTAAACTATACAGTGGAATACATTGAGCCACAGACAAATAATATCACTTTTTTTGCAGGGATAGGCTCACTCCCTCCATACCCACACCCTTCTTACTCAATTATTCTTACTGACTGAGGTTGCACCAATGGAAGAAAAGGCAATGTGCATATTTAGAGGTAATGTGTGTCTTGCTCCTTCTGTAAGTGCCTCTGATCTTGCAGTGAAATCACACACCTAACTTATGGTATATAGTCGATTGCAGAACTGTTCTGTCAATGAAATGGGGTCAGGGAAACAAATGTCAGCCTACTTCATTTGGTAGTAGGTAAACACACTCAGTGCATATGCATAGTGAATCACTGCCATTAGGTTATCATCATACTCTATATTCCATAGAATTTATCCATCTGCTCCTCCAGCGTAGCTATCCTGCTTATAATCCCTGCTGCCTTGTGCTGCTGTGTTCACTGCGTGTTCATTCCTGTTGTCCATGAAAGTCTCTGGTGTTTACTGACCTCTCCCCAGCATGTGAGTCCCTAATTGCATACAGTTATTAGTTAAGGGTTAAAAGCGGAGCTAGGAAGCCCCAGGTAGGTACAAAGATATATTTTTTAGAAATTAAAATAGCTAAATAAATAAATAAACAAGTAAGTAAGGAAAAACTGAGGGATCCAGGAATGGGACAACAAAAAGGAGCATCACAGTTTGGATAAGAAGAGCAGTAGAAGGCTTGGTGAGGTGCCCTGAATGTGGGGTAGCTGTTTGGCTCAGGTCACTTTGTGGTTTGCAAAATAATGAGGAGAGCTTCATAGGAGAATAAGGGAAATGGATACGGTAGTGGATTAGCTATTCAGGTAATAAAGGATAGAGTGGGACCACAGCAGAAGAGTTATCATGACGCACGTTTAGAGGAAGGGGTGGTAAAGGGGGAGGGGATGAGGCAACAGATGGGAGTACATGGAGAGAAGTCATTAAGAGAGTACTTTCAAATGGCGCAGCACAAGGAAACATGAAGAAAGGAAGAAAGCTGGAGATGCAGGCACAAAATAAAGAATAAAGAGAAGGAAGTCAAAGTGTAAAGATAGGTGCAGATGACAGCAGTAGCAAATGATGAATGAGACATAGAACCAGTGGTAGCCATGCAGGAGCTGATACTACAAGCAGGGAAGGAGGGAGATGGTATAGGTTTGTGAGGAGTGACAGAAATGGAAGGGATGAATGTGGAACAGCAATATACAAAAACAGAGTACATAATGGGATGCCAGAGAGGAGGAGGAATATCCAGTCTAGAAATGTGCTAGTGAGTGGATACTTTAGGGAACATGGTTACGTGCTGTGGCAGTCAAGATAGATGAAGGGATATGTGCTGTAGACTTCTATAGTGTTTTGTTCTACATATGCATCAAGTTAGATACATGAAAGACTGAAGGAGAGAACTAAGGAATGGGGTGGAAGAAAGAAATAAAGACAGTAATACTTAGATGTGAATCTGCCAGAAGCGGAGTGGGAGATTCCAAGCTCTGCCAGGGTGGGGGTGGGTGGGGATGGGTGGTGGGAGTTACAGAGTCTTTTCATGGCATTGTGAAGTTCACTTGCTTGTCTTGTGTAAAACAAGTATTTGACTCAGTTCACAGTGTACTGTTTTGTGAAGTTTTTTCTCCCTTTTCAAAATATTTTGCAACTGTGTAACTGATATATTTAATAAGTTGGGTAGGGTTTATTTCATTGTGTTAATTTCAAGGTGTAGTGATCCAAGAAATCTGGCATCAATTTCTCATAGTAGGACCAAAAGAGAGAGCATGACTGATTTTGGTCAGTGATGGCTTCAGACAACTGGTGCAAGACTTTATCAGAAACATCTGAATATGGCTCTAACCACGTCAAGGGTGCTTATGGATGTCCAGGTGAAGGTGACTAGCCAGCAGTAATCATACTGGCATATGGCTTAGAGTGGATGAAAGAGTAAGAATTCAAAGACAATACATTTGTTAATTAATTTATTTTTTTTATTTTTGCTCCAGTATTCTGCTGGTTGCCAAATTTCCCCTTCCTGTTCATTTGGCCCATTTCTTCCCCTTGGAATGATAGCCACATGGCTCACTCGATCCCCTAAGGGCAAGCGGTGAGTGAACTAGGAATGGTGTTTGGGACTCAGGTGTTCTTGTTATGGCCCTAACTCCCTTTGCATGCCTAATATGTGTTCCTCTAGGAAGATGTGCAAGGGCAATAGCACAGACCTGTTGCTCTCTTCTATTTATTTTATTTTACAATTTGTTAACTATGTAAGTGAGCTGGTGTACTGATCTTTTTCAGTTATAACCCAGGTACAAAGGTACAGTAACAAAAATTAATATGAAAATTACAGTAAAATTGATTTAGCAATAAAAACAATATGCAAAGTACAGTAAAATTGACTTAGTACATCAGTTGTAACATACTACAATGTTTATATAAGAAAAATGTTGCATGAATGATGGCTCTATGGGTCTACCTTAATTTATTCAACTGGAGAAGTTGTTAACATGCACAACATTGAACCAGAAGCATTAAAACTCAGGAATATCAATGAACATAAAAGTATGTATAAAACATTTTTTTCTGGGGGTTTTGCACTTTCCCCATTGTAGTCTGATCTCACAGATATAATACATAATTAACAGGGGGTGGGGGGATGTAGCCTCCCAAATGGGGGGTGCAGAAGGGCTTGCTCACCTGGAAAAAATGTTTTATACATACTTTTTATGTTTGTCGATATTCTGGAGTTTCTATGTTTCTGGTTTGATGTTGCGCGTGTTGACTATTTCTCTAGTTGACGATTTAATATAGATCCCATGACTAACATAGAGTAAAAGTGTTATAATAATATATGTGCAGTGAGCCTAATATGCAAAGAAATAAAATGCCCAGCTGCTAAAAAATGCTCGGGAAACAAAAGCAGAAACACTAAACGAGGTATATTCCTGGCATTCAACCACAGGAAAATGAGACTCCCAAGGTCCAGTGAATGAAACAAAGCTGATAAAGGTATATAAAAACACAAAAATATTTATTGGTAAGCGCCTTCACAATCCCTTCGGATTGCTTCTTCATATCTTATAAAACTTAATAAAAACCATACAATTATATAGATCAGGTCATCATTCAAACATCCAGTCAATATGAAACAGCAATTAAACGTACTTATTTTCCTGTGGTTGAATGCCAGGAATATACCTCATTTAGTGAGCCTAATATATTGATGGAGCAAGTATCACAGCAGTTTATTAATATCGAGTTAGTGTAGTTCACACACACACACACACACACACACACACACACACACACACACACACACACACACACATACACGCCCACACACACGCCCTCACACACACACGACAGGAGTGTGCTGTATAAAATCCAAATTATTAAAACACCAACAAACAGCACAATAAACACGGCCAGGATCAATCAACAAATCCAATGCGCTGTTCAAACTTTTACTTGTTTCAAAATACGTTCAAATCACAAGCAGCTACACGGTTCTTGGTATATATGCTCAAACTGCAAGCAGCTGACGATAAGCGATGAACAGCAAAGGTATACTATCACACTTTCAACCTTCTAGAGCACAGCTTAGTAGCTCCATAGCTCCATATCACTCAGACATGCCATACGCAATATATTTTCTACTGAAGCATATACTCGAGCCAAACACTAAATAGTACTAAATAATCCATAAATTTATTAAAATAACAGTAAAACAATAAAAAGGAAGAAAATAGGATAAGTGCTTTCGGGTCACCACCACGACCCTTCCTCAGATCCGTATAACTGATATTACACCATTTCCTTCTTTTAAAATAGCAGGTTTACACCAATAAGGCAGTCTATTGCATTGTCACACCTACTCAGGCAGGTGTGTCATAAGTGCCTCTTCAGTCTCCACCTTTTCAAGGCGGGTTTCATAGGGAATGCTGTATTAAGTCCTGGTTTCTGATGTGCTCTAAGCTTTCCAATCCAAAACATTTCCTCCTGCTCAAGTCTGGTGTTAATATCACCCCCCCTTTTTGAGGCAAATACAATTTTCAAGACTCTAAACATAAAGTTGTGTCCCACATTGTCTCTAACATGTTTCGCAAGTGGGTTATTATAATTCCTTAACCTTATGTCACTAACATGTTTGGACATTCTTTCTTTCATTTGTCTTACAGTTTTTCCAACGTAGAAATTGCTGCATGCAGAACATGTAGCCAAATACACAATGTTCTTGGTTGTGCAGTCAGCATAAAAAATTGTAGTATATTTCTTCTTAGTAGTTGGATGTTCGAAGCAGCTATCAGTACATATAAATTTGCACATTGTGCATCTTCTACAAGGAAACGTTCCAATTCTTTTCGATGTGACATATGATTCCTAGCAGTTATCTTTACATAATATTGTTTTTAAATTCTTTGCATTCTTGAAACAAAATCTAGGTTCTTCTCCTACCAATCCTTTGCATTCCTCATTTGACATTAATATTTTCCAATTTTTCTTAACAATCTCACAGACTCCCTGAGTATCTGTTGTATGCGTAAGCGTCATCCTCAATTCTTTTTGTTCATTTTTATCATCGTAGATGTTCTCATATCCTCCTTTTAGGAATGGTTTCCCTTTGCCAAGTCTCTCCATAATTACCTGTTGTTTCAGTTCAGACATCTCTTTCTCTTTATAGCCTCTCACCTTCAGATGTTCAGACAGATCATTCATAGCCAGACCAATAGTTGCATCATTTGAATGTATCCTTGAAGTTCATAGGAACTGTCCTCTAACTATATTTTTATGAGTATACCTTGGATGCATACTATTTATTGGTAAGATGTTGTTCTTCCAGCATTCTTTTCTGTAAAGGCTAGTCTCTATAATGCCTTCTTCATTTTGTGAAATATGCACATCCAAAAAATCCATTTGCGTATTGCTATATGCCATAGTACATCTAAGGAAGCTTGTGCTGTCTTCTAAATATGCATGAAAATTTGTCAATTCCATAGCTTCTCCTTCCCACATAATATATATGTCATCTACAAATCTTTGATAGACCCTCAAATAATTCTTCCAAGGGTTATCCTGATGGACCACTTTACTTTCCCATTGCGCCAATACTATATTTGCATAGCTATTGGGGCATGGCATATCCATAACTACACCACAGAGCTGTATATAAAATTTTCCATCAAACATGAAGACATTGTTATTTAAGATCAATTCCATCAGACTACACAACACTCTAACCTGCCTTTTACCATATGTGCCTTCATTCAGTAAAAAATCCCTTAACGCTGTAATGCCATAGCTGTGTTGACTATTTCTCTAGTTGACGATTTAATATAGATCCCATGACTAACATAGAGTAAAGGGGTTATAATAATATATGTACAGTGAGCCTAATATGCAAAGAAATAAAATGCCCAGCTGCTAAAAGATGCTCGGGAAACAAAAGCAGAAACACTAAACGAGGTATATTCCTGGCATTCAACCACAGGAAAATGAGACTCCCAAGGTCCAGTGAATGAAACAAAGCTGATAAAGGTATATAAAAACACAAAAATATTTATTGGTAAGTGCTTTCACAATCCCTCTGGATCGCTTCTTCATATCTTATAAAACTTAATAAAAACCATACAATTATATAGATCAGGTCATCATTCAAACATCTAATCAATATGAAACAGCAATTAAACGTACTTATTTTCCTGTGGTTGAATGCCAGGAATATACTCCTGTTAGTAGTGAGCTATAATATTGATGGAGCAAGTATTACAGCAGTTTATTAACATGGAGTTAGTGTAGTTCACACACACACACACACACACACACACACACACACACACACACACACACACACACACACACACACACACACACACAAACATGTATATATATATATATATATATATATATATATATATATATATATATGTAGTTTCTCAATTTACAAAATATGCAGGTAGGATGACTAGAATGCAAAAGTGTGTAGTTGCAGTAATAAGCTGCAAACATTATTAAACAATGTCTGGAAAGCAGGCGGACTTAGATTCACTCTGCAATTATTGCCTAAGATATTTTTTGAATGTTTCCACAGTTTCAAGATTTGTTTATGTCTGTAGGTAGCTGATTCTATATGGTGGGTCTTATTCTTGAGAGGACCTTTTCTCTGATAGCAAGTTTAAATCTAGGTCTGACCAATCTAAATGTATTTTCTTGGCTGCTTCTAAAGGATGGGCTATAACCCTACAGACAACCCAAACTCCTTGAAAGAGTGCATCATGCATGTTTTCCTGTCTCCAACAGAAAGTCAGAGCACTTTCTGTACCCCCAGACTTGTGCCCACCCCCTGCCCAGTTAAACAGGTAAGCAGCCTTAGCCCCTTTGCTCATCTCCCTTTCTATCCACTTCTGGTAGGTGACTGAGTTGCTAACTGAACTCAGATCACTTACGTCATAGCCAGGGTTTTTATCCACCTGTGGCAACACAGCTGGATTAGAACACAGAGACAAAGATGACAGTGTGAGATTTAAGGGGAGTAGATTATGCTGAGGTGGGTGAGGGGTTCAATGATTAGGTAGGAGAGTAAGCTAAGGAGTAAACAAGCTATGACAATGGGCCAGGGATGGAGTACATGGAGGGTATGGACATCAGTTTGGTGAAGCAGCAGAAAGGAGAAGGACAAGAGGAATAATTAAGGGAAAAGACAGAACAAATAAGAGGTAGAAAAGGGTAGGAAGGTGCAAGATGCCCTGGCCCACCTCATAAGTAAGGGTATCTCATCCAGAGACAAGGAGGTCATAACATCCCTGTATTCTTCGCTTATAAGGCCCATTATTGAGTATAATGCCCCTTTCGGCATGTACCTCACAAAGCACATGCAGCAGCTGGAGAGATCACAGAGGTTCCTCACCAGGAGAATCCAGGGCATCCACCATACACAGATAGGCTAAAAGCCCTATCCCTCTACTTAGTTTCATGCAGGCTCATCAGAGGTGACCTCTGTCTGGTATACAAGGTGATCACAGACCCTCACCTTGATGGGACTACTGCATATCTGCAGGTCAAGCTCCACTTGAGTAACCCACATACTTGGCCTCAACCTGATCTGTGACATCAACAAGACTTGTTGGCAGGACAGATTTGTGTCCCAGAGACTCCCCTATTTATGGAATAGACTCCCTCTCCACATCAAGCAGAGTACCTCTTTACCCCTTTTTAAGCGCAACCTGGTTAACCTGGGTAACTGGATGTAAAACAGAAAATATACCCCTGGGATTCCACCCGTGTTCCTTCTGGACAGGGGCATCTGGTGCTGATTTGTCTAAACATGGGCTAAACTCTTGGCTAGGCTTATAAGAGCCTCAAGGCTAATAGCCTAGTAACCTCCTATGATCCTATGACAGAGGGACTGGTGGGAGGGCAGCAAAGGTGATGAGGGCAGCAAGTCTGTATGCTAAAATGGAGTTGATAAAGGAATCATGAGTAAGAGCGAGGACTTTCTTGGATAATAGAAGAAGGGAGGGAGGGAGGAACAGACTTGGCCAGACTAAGTAAAGACAGGAGGAACTAACATGAAGCTGGGAAAAAGTGCAAGTACTATATAAATACTTTGTCTTGGTCTTCAGAAAGGAAAGTGTGGGGGGTTGTTATATTGGGAGGGGGATAGGGCAAAGTGGATAGTGCAGTGGACAGACAACCAGGACAGAGAAGGAACAGAGAAAGAGGAAAATGGATGCCTTTAGGGACTATAAAACACAAGGACTTAATGGGCTACCTCCTCCAGTCTTCAGGAATCTGTCCAGGTGCCTGACCAATACCCAGATGGCAGCCTTTAACAGGTCACTGTCCACTACAGATATCCCTGAAGACTATAATGAACTTGTATGGGAAAATGTGAGGCAGAATAAATCCAGCAACCAATGGCACTAACAGAGGAAGACATGGAAATATTGCTAAGGAGAAGGCTATTTGCTTTCCTATAATTGGTTTCGATTCCTGTCTAAAAGTAGCTGTTAATTAAACCTGATACAGTTTTTATGACCTTGTTAGAAGTGAGAGTGAACTTGAAAAAGAAATGCCAGTTAACATGGCCCAACTGGATTCCACTAAGACTTCTAACTTAATCTTACACAGGTGGTTTATAGCAAAATTAGGGATAGGATCAAGATGAAGAAAATGGATTATTCATAGTTTAAAGGCAGGGCATAGAGGGTGATGGTTAGAGGGATAAGATAAGGAATGTAGAAAATGAGTCCACTACTGCTCACTGTGTGCCAGATGTGTGAGAACAGACACCAGGATTAAAGGGAGAAACAGCAGCAAAGAATAAGGTGGGACAAGTTCAAAGAAGGATACAAAAAGGCTGTAACAATGGGCAGAAAAGTGAGAACTAAGGTTCAGAGCAGACAAATGCAAAGTACTGTACTTGGATCCAGTCCAGCCACCATAATGTGAGGTGTCAGCTTGACTAAAGGTAAATCAAGGAGACAGAGCAAGAAAAGGATATGGGGGTGTTAATCACACTTGGGATATGGGGGTGTTAATCACACTTGGGCTGGATTTTGAGAAGCAGTACACGAAACAATGGCAGCGTAAATGCATCCCTAGTCCAATATGCAGATGACTCCACCCTAATTTGTGATGCCCCCACACTCCAACACCTACAACAAATCACCCAGCAGTCATTCCTAGAGGTTGAATTGTGGCTATCTAATGCTCAACTTATTCTTAACCCCAACAAAACTAAACTTATGATTTTCCATCCCACAAAATCTAATGATCTTACCTTATCTTTTACTATAGCATCAATAAATAACACAATCATTTCTCTAGTATCACACACCAAGCTTCTTGGAGTAAACATAGACAACAACTTGAAATTCAACATACATATATCCCACACAATAAAAAAGTTCATAAAAAATGGGATCATTATATAGACACAAATAATTCCTTACAAATAGTACAAAAGATACAATTGCTAGAACTCATCTAATCTCCACTCTTCTCTACGCTTCACCCATTCTTACCAACATCAGAAATCATACTTAAGCAAACCTGACACCTGCTACAATAAAATTGCAAAGGTGGCATCATATTCAGCATTTAGAACTCACCATTGCACAGCTCTTAGCTCTCCTGGTTAAAACTGCCCAACCTTCTAGCCTATAACCAACTTTCTATGGCCCACCAACTACTCTGTCATCCAGACAAAACCCCTGCCCTCCTCAGCCTCCTACAACCATACACTGTCAATTGTGTTCTTCTTTCTAACACTAAATGCCTACTAAATATTACAAAAGCTAACAACTCTGCTTGTGAAGCTCTTTATTCTAACTACATAGCGAAACTTTGGAACACTCTTCCCCCTAAATATGAAAACTACCACAAACACAACAAAGTTCAAAGAGATTCTTAAAACACACTTAGAAAAAACCTGCATATGCCCTTGCTCTAACCTACCCTAACCAAAATACCCATTAACCTGCTATCATCGCTAAGTTCCGTGATAATCCTGTCTAAGATAAACTACTCTCCTTTTTACAGAAAAACTCTGGTATTGTTTTCTGTTTGACACTCACTGTAAACTGTAGTCACTGCAAAATGTATTGAAATGTTATACCTTATACTGTAATATGTTGTCTAACTTCTCTGTATCTAAAGAAGGTACTTGTGCGTATAACAAAAGTTGTTCTATTTAAGTGGAGCTTTTCTCCCCTGAGCTCTGCTGAAAAAGGATACTTTGCCCAGTCGGACTTTCCTGGTAAACAAATGTAAAATAAAATAAATAAATAAAATAAAAGTAAATACCACACGAGTGTATTCTCAGGGGATGGACTCCTGAAACAGAATAATACTTTCACTCTGCCAGGCTCTGGTCAGGCCACACCATGATTACCATGTGTGTGTTGTTCTGGACGATATACAAAGAAAGTGGCTTAAGGATGCTGGAGTAGTCCAGGGAAAGGCCACCAAAAATGTGTTGGGATGGAGAGTAAAGGATATGGCCCAATGTGAGAAAGGGTCTGCTCATGAGATCAGAAGTGAATGGCGAACACAATGTTGGTGTAAAAGCTCATGTCAAGGAGATATAAAGAGCTCATCTCAATTGGAAGGACATAGGGGGAGTAGAGGTCACTCCTGGGAACTCTGACAGTACTTGAAAGCATATCTCTCAACTGTCCAGATTTTAGCAGAATGGCTAGATTTTTGCCTCATATTTTTGTCTGAGAAGTATTCAGTGTTTTGTTTTGTGATTTACTTATATTAGTATTTCAGTGTTTCTTTGCCCTCTCGCTCTTTTTTTACATTTTTAGTCTTTCATAATATAATCATATATATATGTGTATATATATATATATATATATATATATATATATATATATATATATATAGATATATGTGCGTGTGTATATAAATATATGTACATGTATAAACACACACATAGCAAGGGAAAGAAAGGGCACATTATAAATCATCCTGTGTTTTTACATACAGGCATATGTTCCCTTATGTAGTAGTAATGCAGTTGAAACTTGTACAGAGCGACCCCAGAAGACAGAGGCATACATGTGTAGAGACTCAGGAGTAAATAAGACTAAATATGAAATCGCAAGGAATGCTAAACTCTAGTGCTTAACAGGCTAATGCATTTTTAAAAGATTTCTCAAAAACTATTTGTTACAACAATGATTGGTAGCAGATATTTATTCAGCTTCAGTTGTTATGTAGCTATAATTACAGATTGTTTAAACCTATGGCTTTTTGTGGAGGCGCAATGTAAAATGCAATGGCATTATTAAATGTTTTATGGAGCACAGCTTGGTTACATGAACCATTATTGACAAACTGACACACTGCTAAAATTACACATTCCTTTTAAATGAAATACTAATGTTCCTTCTAACCTGAAGGCAATTAAAGTGCATTTGAGTAAATTTAGAGCTCTCTCTAACCCCAGTTCAAATTCTTTACCTTGTACTCAGCAACTGAATGGGGAAAGTGTTATATGTGTAATATGCTTTTAGTAGTTTTGATGTGTATTATGAAAAAAAACACTAGTCAGTTACAAACTTTATGAAATACTCAGCTGTCTGACTGACTACTTAAACTGGCAGTGTGAGATGAAAGGCAGGGTGTCTAATCTGATTACCGGAAATGTGAAATGTAAGTATACATGTAAGTATATATGTAAGTTTATGTAATGAGGTCAGAAAGTAACGATAATTGAATATACAGGTATTGTGCTAGGGGTTGGTGGGCAGATCTTAGTGATGCATGGGTTCTCTGACAGAAAATGCACACTCTTCATCTAAACGCCATTAAGCTTTTGCACTGCTGTCCATTGCGCCCCCCCAAAATGTGTTCATATTTTTATCTGCGAGATCATCCTGACTCAGCAAGGAAGATGTCATTGAAGTGTCACTGGAAATGTTAGGATATGATTTCAAAATAATATATGATGTAGCTGAGAAAAAGTCTGTTCCATCAGCTATGCAGCAGGAGATACTAAGTGCCTTGCATTTATTTCCCTTTCTTTAAGGAGAAAGTCAAAATCACCAAGAAGTGTTTTTAATAATGACAGCAAAAAAAAAAAACAAATTAGTCTAATACCTCAACATCTGCAAATATATACCTTTACTTGAAAGAAACTTTCATATTGTTCAGTGGGTAAAGGACCCTTAAACCATTAGTTCTATAAAGGTACGAGCATACAACTATGTCCTAGAAAACAGCTTAAAACTTTTAATATGCAAACTTACCACAGTTAGCCTACTTTTACTCTGGCATTAGAGAACATCATAATTTTTTCATCTTTCAGATTTATTATGTTTCTCAACAAAAGACATTCCACAGAGTCTCATAAACCCTATGCCTTATTTTACTGTGTTTCATTTTTATGTTAGCAGGCAGTAATATTTATGGCAGTGTGGACTGCTTATAGGAAAAATGGAGCTGTGAGTTGTAGCATATTTGTCCCTTTAGTCTTATACACAGGTCAGGCATATTTTTATCAACCAGAGGAGAAGCTGTGGATAGCAATTAAAAATGAGTTGAAAGATTTTATCTGGGAAGAGAAGACAGCAAGGGTCAAGTGGGATAAGCTGATTCTTCCAATAGAACAAGGCGGACTAGGATTACCCAATCTAAGGGAGTATTTTAGAGCAACACAGTTAAGGCTCTTGTACAAGCACAAGCAGAAAACTATAAGTCAAAGTGAAAAGGAATGATGCTAATACAGGGAGGAAGCTCAAGGAAATAAGGAGAGATTGGTATTTTGGATACAGACTCTTAAGGAGGACAAAAAAATCATACAGAGTATTATATTCATAAAATAGCATGGAGTATTCTAAGAACCAAACCAGTACAAGAATGAAGAAAAGAGATGTTGCTGATAGGGATGGCTGTGGTCAGGGATACAGATAATAGGCAAGAGGGAGCAGGACTTTATTGGAGAAAACTGGCAAAGGAACCAAGGTATCGGGAACAAATAACTAGAAAGGTAGAGGTGATAGAGTGGGAAGAGGCCAAGAAATTATTTGGACTGTTGGTTAGAGATTGCCTTCCCTATCAAGGATTGATATCAGAGTATAGGCAAAGAGAAAGAAATAGGGGGCTCCTGAATGAAAGACCAGCACTGGTAGAGATTTTAATAGAATCTAGAACAAAAGCTGCCATTTAAAAAGGAATACTTAAAAACATATAAAATATTGCATAATTGTAAGAATCAATCAGAGGAGCCTGGAAAGGATTGGGAAGAGAGACTGGATAAACAATTCACAAAGAGACAATGGGATGATAAATGTATACTTCCCAAATATGCAACAAAGTCTAAAAGATTTAGGATCTTTGCCTGGCAGTGTTTACATAGGTAATTTTATACCGCAAGTAGACTGCAAAGAATTTTTCCTCAAGTGGATAGCAAGTGTTGGAGGTGTGATGGGCAAGAAAGAGTTGGCTGGGAACATATTTTTTGGGAGTGTAATGAGCTGGCAGACTTAGGGATTCCCTACAGACCGCTCTGTCGGAGATGCTGGATGAGCGATTTGGATCAATTTGGGAGATGATTTTTTTGAGTTATGATACAGAATCATAATTGCCTAGAAACAGTAAAGCCTTGCTGAGTCTAATTATAGTGACTGCCAAAAAATCAATTACTAGAAAATGGAAATCAAAGTCTGGACCAACTTTACTAGATGTAGTGAATATAATAACAGAGATAAAACAACTGCAATTGGGATCTTTAGAAAAGGGAGGCAGCAAACTACATAGGAAAAAATGGGAATTGTGGGAACAATATATGCAGAGCAGGAACAAGGTTTAAGAGGCAGGATTTGAATGAGCCATATAATGCTTAACTGACAATGACTGAATAGATTATATGTGATGTATAATGTTTGCAACTACAGTTGTTTCAGTGGTGTCTGTGATGTATACTGTTTGCAACTAAAGTGGTGTCATGTTGTTTGTTTTTCATTTGTATAAATGTAAGATTGCCTGTGTCATGTGTGAAAAATTAATAAAGATATTTGTTGGAAAAGAAACACAAAACATGTTGACCACTCATAATACTGACAATACAAATGCCTCAAAACCAGTACATTCAGAAAACAAAACGCATTTCCTTTTCCAATGTACTAACGATAAACTTACCAAAATTCAGCTTAAATTTGTCTGAATAGCTGTAGTACTATGGATTTTTTTAAGGTAAGGTACACAGCTAGTATTGTGGCAGGGTTAGACTTAACATGTATTACTAAAGTGGATCGGGGGGGAAAGCCTAATCCTGCCCCTATCCATGCAAATTACCTTTAAAAAACCTTCCCATAATTCTATCACTACACAAGAACCCTATGTCTAACCCTAACCATGCAACTTACCTTTAAAAAAACCTTCCCATAACTCTATCACTACACAAGAATCCTGTGCCTAACCCTAACCATGCAACTTATCTTAAAAAAAAAAACCTTCCCATAACTCTATCACTAGACAAGAACTCTGTGCCTAACCCTAACCATGCAACTTACTTTTAAAAAAATTCCATAATTCTCTTACTACGCAAGACAAATTACACACACACACACACACACACACACACACACACACACACACACACACACACACACACACACACACACACACACACACACACACACACACACACACACACAAAATATGTATCCCCTTACCTAACACCTGCTCTAACCCTAATACACAAAATGTACACACAAACACCCAGCCCTACCAAAAAGTCACTTACCTTCATCAACCTCACTGGCAGTTGTTCAGTCAGATGTTTGCACAACCTGCTGGTCACACAAACATCACTACAGATGTCTTGATTGAGATCACTGTTGCAGTATTCCAAATAGGTGGGTTATTTCAGCTGACATCCAGCCAGGGTACCAAAGCATAACCTTCCCTGGATTGTACACCTGATGTATGACCTCATCTCGCATCTGTATGGGTATATAGGTGGACATATGAGCATAGGTCCTAGACTATTTCACTGCCAGCCCAAAAGCAGGTCGTGAAATAGTCTAGGATACTCGTTGATACCATCACTTCCTAAAAATAAACAGATAATGCTTAATTGGGAATTTTCCTTTACTTGATCAAATTGTTGTGACATATCTGAATTAGATATTAGATAGGAGAGGTAAGTGTTAGTGCAGTAGGCAAATTCCCTACAAAGACATCCATACCCAGTGTCTCTTCAGCCTTGGCACAGAACATGACTACAAGGCCTAGTCCATTTGCCAATCCTTTGTGCCCAAGACTTTGTGATCCTATTTATCTATGCACAACACTTTCTTAGAGACCCAAACTCTGAAGGGTTTGGCCCACTCCAAGATGGCAGATTTCCCCTCTATTGATATACCTCCAGTGGAAAAGAAAAAACTTAAGAGGCCTAGGCCTGACACCAAGTCTACCCACTCATATTCCAACACACCCTCTGAGGATATATAACCCAAAGTACATTCAATTCCTCTTTTGATGCATTCTGCTGCAACCCTGCTGGAGGCTGGTATGGCATTGGAATTTCATTTGATTGAGAGGACTGCTTCTAAATCATCATTTTAGGGGGACCATAAGACATTCCCCAGATTTTAGTCAGGGAAGAGTTTTCCGGAAAGTTAATTAAGGCAGGTCAGGGCTCTGAACCACCCCGCTTGGTTCAAGAGAATGTCAAACCAAAGTAAAAGTGTTAGAATACAAAGCATGTTCCTTTACCTCTTGTTTCTATAAAGAAGGAGTGGATGGATTTCTATCAAGGACTGCTCAAGGCCATTATGGCCCTGAAACCTCCTTCCCTTTCTGCTCCCCCTCCTGCTCCTACCCCTTCGAAAATAACAACTGATTCATCTTCCTCTGAAGATGAAGATGCCTTTAACTCTGACCATTCTCTGGCCTATTCCTCTCAAATTTACTCACCTGGCCAGGTTCGTTCAGATGATGAAGACTCTGTCTCCCCTGATTTACCTGTGGAAGAAGCTTCTTTTGGGGAGACAATTATAAACATGATGAAACATTTCAAGTGGGAGTCGATGCAAATTTCAGAGCTCCAGGAAAGGTATTACAACCTCTTGGAAGTGGACACTCCTGCCCCTTTTCCTGTATCTCCAGTTCTGGAGGCCTTTTTGGATGCTTTCCAGTCTACCTCTGCAGCACCTGATTCACAACCTACTGCTCCTAAAAGACCACACAGGTCTTATAAAGTTCCTGATGAGCTTAAATTCCTGTATAAGAACCCTGTGGCAGATCCTTCTGCAGTGTCTCTCTCATATAATAAACTTTCTAAATTGCTTCCCAATGCCAATGCCCTCCCTTACAGACAAAGACAGTAGGGCCATGGATAGATGAGGAAAGAAGGTTTATAATTCCTCTAGTCTGGCATTCAGGGCTTCTAGCTACCACACTCAGATGACCAAGTATCTGTTGTCCATACTGAACAGCTTGAACAAGGTAGTGGTGGATTCACACGGCTCAGACTCTAAACAACAAATGCTGTCCATGGTCAATCAGGTTACACAGGTAACCAGACAGAATAAAATGTAGTTATGAAGGTGTGGAGGCCTCTTTCAGAGCTATTGCTACCAGCTCTGTCATTTGCAGGAATGCATGGCTGCACAGCCAACATATACCAGAGGATTTCAAAGCTAAACTTATTGATTTATATTCTGACAGGAATATTTTGTTCAGACTACAGGCACCAACTTATTTACAGCCTTAGAGGAGCAAGGCAAAACTATTAAAGACTGAAGACAAATTCTGCTTACCTCTGTGTCTACATGCCAGAGGAACTACCCAGTCTAGCCCACTTCATTCGTTAGAAGGCACTCCAGACTTCTTCAGAAGCACGGGGAGGTGCCCAGAATAATTTTCAGAGAAACTACAGAGGGACCTTAGATCTAGGAGGCCTCCCTTTTCAGAAATTTCTCTGTGACTGTCTTCCAAATTCTCCCTCCCATGATCCTGTCCTGTCCCTCCCCAGAAGATTAATTCAATCCATCTCAAACTGGGAAAAGATTATGACAGATTAGTAGGTGCTTTCTATTATAAAAAAGGGTTATGCCATATCTTAGAAAGAATTGCCTCCATTGAACTGTATACACACTCCTGCCCACAGCCAACATCAGCTTCTACAACCCATTTTTCAGGAAGTACAGGCCCAGGGTACAATAGAACCTGTGCATGTAAAATTTATAGGAAGGAGATTTTACTTCAGGCCATTCCTAGCTCAAAGAAAAGTAGAACATTGGAGACCCATACTGGATTACTTTTTGTTAAACACTCCTAAAACTTCCAAGCTTCTAAATGCTCTCCCTACAGAAACTGCTGCCTTTTATGGTTCCACAGACATGCCTAGCCTTCCTGGTTCTGAAGGGTGCCCATGTCCATATCCCCATTCACCCCTCCTGCTGGAGACTCTTCACATTTTGTACTGGCTCACCTCACTTTCAGTTTACTGTTTTGCCTTTTGGGTTTTCCACAGCCCCAAGAGTATTCACAAAGTGCCTAGCACCAGTGATAACTTTCTGTTGAACTCAGGCAATTCAAATTTTTCATTACATAAATGATCTGCTAATCCAGGCTACCTTACCACAGATTGTACTGCAACATTTCCAGTTCATCCTCATCCTTCTCTTCTAGTTGGGCTTCATAAACACCATAAACAAAGCAGCAGATAGATGAATTGTTGGATCATTTTGATCAGTTCTTCTTTTTTATGTAAACTTTGTTAGCCCCATATCTAGTTTTCCATGAAATCTTAGTAAAAAATCACACACCGCGGCTGGCCACCTTCTCGACTTTTTCATCAGATTAAACCAATACATTTTTTTACTACAGTGTTTTTGGAGTGGTTGGGTTTTGGAATATATTAAAAGTCATATAAAAAGTTTTTGTTGAGAACTCCTCTCCATGGTGGCTAGTGTCTTCATGTCAACTACAAAAAGTCCTTCCCTCAGCTCACTTAGGACTTGGTGTTCCTGGGCTATAGACTGGACACCAAGATGATACAGGCCTACATACCCCAGTAGAAGGTGCAATGCCTTACAACTTACTTTCACAACCATTCCTGCCTCAACATGTGCCAAGCCAGGTAGCTCTTAGGGCTCAGGGATTCACAGCAGCAACTATCCCAATGCTGCATATAGCCAGGTTGCACATGAAGAAAATTTAGTGGTACCTGAAAAGAGTATAGTCCCAACACTCCTACCCTCTAGACACAGAGATCCACCTCATACCTTTTCTTTGGAAGACGTTCTCATGGTGGATAGGCCAGGTGAAACTCAAATCAGGGCTTCCCTTCAACCCACAAACTCCAACTCATGAGATGTACACATATCCCTATGATGAGGCCTGGGGGGCATGGCTAGGTTCCCACAGAGTTCAGGATAGGTAGCAACCCAAGCTCAAAGAGGAGCACACCAGTCTTAAAGAAATAAGGCCTGTCATCCTAGCACATCAGGATTTCTCACACACCTGGAAACCAGGCCAGGTGAGTATTTAAAGTGAGCAGTATGGTTACGTGGTATCTAGACAAGCAGGGAGGCACCAGGTTACACCAACTATGCAGGCTAGTACAGAGAACTTGGGGTCTGGCCACACAGAAGAACATGCCTCTGCTCACCACATACAATCCATCACAGGTCAATTTTCTATCAGATTAATTAAGCAAGTTCATTAAGGACCCTCATGTATGGACCCTTCACAGACAAGTCTTCTTGGACATCCTACACAGGAGGGGGACACCTCAGATGGATTTATTTGCCTCACAGACAACAGGCAACACCCCCTCATTTTCACCAGGACCCCTTGTCCCTCAGCTTGGAGGATAGATGCATTCTCCTTCCAGTGGACAGGGAAGTTTCTGTATGTCTTCCCTCCACTACCTCTAATTCCAAAGGTATTAATAAAAGCCCAAAAGAAAGACAAAAATTCTTACTGGTGACTTCCTTTTGGCCAAAACAGCAGTGGATCCCTATTCTCTTCCATCTAGCCAAGGGTACTCACCACAGACATCCACACAAGGTAGATCTCATCACACAGCAGAAGGATTCACTGCTTAATCTGTAACTGTCATCCCTAAACCTACACCTACAGATGATAGGGCTCTGATCCCTTTCAGGCACCAATTTTCAGAGGACGTACTTTGGGTCATCCAGCAGGCAGTGAGACCCACTACTAAAAGTCATACATATTCAAATGGAAGAGATTTTTTTTCTGGTGTCATAGCAATAATGAGGACCCCACAAAATCAGACTTACCTTCTATCCTAACATATTTGCGCAAACTCATGAATGCAGGTCTTACATGCTCCTCCATCAAGGCCCACCTGCCAGTGATCTTTGCTTGTATTACTCTCAATACACCTGATATATCCAGGCCTGAGGTCTAACAATTCCTAAAAGGAATGCTACAACTACGACCCCCAAGGAAGCCTGTGCCCTCTCCTTGGGACCTCACCTTTGTACTGGAAGAGCTCACTCTGCTTCCTTTTGAACCAGCTGCCGAAGCAAATCTCAGATTCTACACCTGAAAAACTATCTTGCTACTGGTTCTCAATTCTGCTAGGAGAGTCTCAAAGGTACAAGTACTCATGGCCAATACACCCTTTCCTATTTTTCACAAGGACAGGGTAACCCTGAGGGTTAAGTCCTCTTTTATGGCTAAAATAATAAATGAGATGTCTCTCATCCAGGTCATAAACCTCCCCACTTTTTTTCCCAACACACAGAACAGGGGGAAAGACTTCTGCACTCATTAGATGTTCACAGACATCTGGGGGTTTATGTGAACAAGACAAAATCCATTTGTAAGTCATACCAACACTTTGTTTCATTCATGGACTCCAAACTGTGCCAGCCAGTAACTAAACAAACCATTGCAAGCTGGATCCCTAACTCCATCTCTTTTTGTTATTCTCACCATAATAAATCCCTGCCTCCTGCACATGAGCTCACTCTACCAGAGCAGTATCTTTCTCAGGGGCCTTCTACAAAGGGGTTGATGCCAGAACTATCCTGAAAGTGGCCACCTGGTCCTCAGTGCACACTACAGAATTGATGTATTTTCAAGATCCAAAGCTACTTTCACCAGGTCAGTCCTTTCAGGCTTCTTGGAGAGTTCCTCCCTCCATTAGCCATCCACCCTTCATTTCCTTTCATCTCTGGGAATTACCCTTCTGTTTAGAATACTGAAACAGTGGTCTTAGTCAGTTGTGTAAGAACTAAGCATAATAGTAGATGCCCTACTGATTACTCTTACAGTATTTCTTCCTCTCTGTTTGGGATAATATCTATTCATCTCTCTCTCTTTCTGCCCTATTTGCAGGACCCTAGGACGAAAGAGCTCCTACCACTTCCTGCTTGGCCCATCCTAGACCAGTCACTTTCTCAGGGGTATTCAGGCTGCTGGATTGGAGATCGTATAAGGATCTGCACTCGTACATCTGCCTATATACCCCTACGCTTGCGAGCTGAGGTCATATGTCAAAGGTATGATCCAGGCAAGGTTAAACTTTAGTACTCCAGCTGGATATCAGCAGGGATAAGCCATCTGTTTTGAATACTGCAGCAATGATCAGTAGGACATCTACTGTTATGGTAAGATTTACACAACTGTACTTTCACTTTGTCAGCCAAATAAGCATTCAGCCAAGTGAACTGTAACTATTTAAAATGATGTCTGCGCTGAAGGAGTTTGCACACAACGTGGATACTTTCATTTTTTTCATGCCAGTTGCACATCTGCATGTCATTCGTGTATTGATGTGGAGGGGGGGTGAGAACTGAGTACATTTAGAGGCTTATATCTTAGGCAGGGGGAACATTGCTGTTGCTATATCATCTGGGCTGTCTTAGAATTCCTAAACTGATTGTTGCTTCCGTTGCTAATGAAGTTAACATCTAGTAGGGGGCATGGGAATTTTAGACTGGAGAAATTAATGGGGAAGAGAAAATGAATATAAGTAGATACACAGGTGTTAAAACTAGCAAGTAAGATTTATACCTTTCTGTCCTCTGTTTATTTGCTTAAAAAAAGGATTTGTCTGTAAAAAGATTGCTTTGTTTGCCTTTGATCAGTAGCCTTGTCTCCCTGCCCCCTAATTCTCTCTGTAAACGTTTGCCCCTTCCCAAATATTTCCTTAGATGTATAAATCTCACAGGGTTCAAGATATTTTTTTTCTACATTCATCTTCCACAGGTGGATGAAGACAGGTCTGTCAGGAATGGATAAATTAATTTACAAACAGCAAAAGACGAAAAAGAAAAGTATTATAAAAGGCTGAATGTTAATAAAAAATCAAGCAGCATCTTTCACATTTCTACCTTGTGAGGGAAAAAAATTCAAAGACAAAATCATCATCATTCTGATTCAGTTTTATTACATGTTTTAATTATTTTGCGCTTCAGGCTAACAATCGCTTCTGGAATTCCATTTTTATCAGCATATTGCTGAACTGCTCAGCTACAAAGAAAAAAGAATTTAGAGGGAAAACATTTTTTTTTCTTGCAAAGAAACAGATATGTTATGACAAAAAGAAAGAAAAAAGATGAGTCATAACAGATTGAAAAAAAATGTTTACTGCTAGGAATGTTTCAAAAGAATGAATCTAACTGTAGAAATGACTTTTTGAATGAATATTTGAATATTTTAAATGGAAATTCAACTGAGCAGGTCTTTTACTGACCTTTTTTGTGTATGACCCGGTCAGGCCCCTCCAAGGGAAAAAAAAAAAAAATATATATATATATATATATATATTTATATATATTAGCTATTTAGCTTTTTGAATACTTCTTTAATTGAAGCATTGATTCATTGATTCCATGTCTAGCTTAATTGAATCACTGTTTTTTGTCTTTAGAGTTGAGAGCTCACTTACAAGATGACTTTATCTTTTTTAGCATAGGCCAAATAAAAGTATCATGTAGACATCTGCCCTCTCCAAGGGGTATCCAAAGGAATTGACATTGAGCTATTGGTACTTAAGATCATTGTAGGTTTAACTGAGTCATATGATATGATATAAATCCTGTAAAGTGGCAATTATAGTAAAGGGGCTATGTATATAACTGAAGGGTAAGCTCCACTGTGACAAAAGCAGTGGGAATGAATGAGGTCCACCCAGAATCACTGAAGGCACTGGACATTGTTGGGGTGTCATAGCTAATGTGCCTTTTCAGTGTTGCATGGAAGGCTTGAACAGTACTTCTGGATTGACTTGAACAGTACTTCTGGATTGACTTGAACAGTACTTCTGGATTGACTTGAACAGTACTTCTGGATTGACAAACTTGGTCATAGCTCCCATTTTCAAAAAGGAGAAACAAGTAATGTGTTCCAATTATAGAGAGATTGCCTTCTTCAGCTGCCCTGGAAAAGTGCACTCTAGGGTGCTGGGAAGGAGACTTCATCCAGTAGTTGAGGCAGTTATTCCGGAGAAGCAGTATAGGTTCTATCCTTGCCATGTAACACTGGATCATCTCTTTGTCCTTGCACAGATATTGGAAAGATCACAGGAACTTGTCATTTCTATCTAGTTATGTGTTGTGGACTTGGAGAAGGCAAATGACCATGTACTCCTGAATGTATTCTGGGAGGTGTTACAAAAGTACAGGGCCCAGGGCCACAGCTGACTACAGTCCACTCCCTGTATTTTAGGAGTGAGTGGTTTGTACTCATTCTCAGCATTATATTAAAATTTAAACGGGGCATAGGACACCACCAAGAGAGTGTTTTGTTTCCTGTCCTGTTTGTCATTTCCATAGATGGGGTATGAAGACACAGCCAAACTCTGCAGATTATCCACTCTTGGGAGGTGAGGGATGCACTATTATTGTTTGCAGGTGATGTTATCCTGTTAAACTCAAGTGATTGTGATCTCTGGGTTGAGTGATTTAGAGCTTGGATGGAAGTAACAGAGTTGAAAGAAAGGACCAACAGATCAGAGATTCAGGTTTTCTTCCCAAAAAGAGTGATTCATGTGATGCTCTGTATAAACGGAACAAAGCTAACAATGTGTCATTCAACAGTAAAAATCTAAGGTAATGCATACAGGTAGAGAAAACATAGAATATGAGTACATTCTGTATAATAAATAAATAACTGAATGGCACTTTTACATTGACCTGGATATTCTGATCTTGGAAGACCTCATGTGAGCTGGTCATGTTTGTAAGCAGCAAGGAAATGTTATGACACCATGAGGACCATGTTTGGATATTCTTTGCCAGAAGACTTTTAGTGTTAATACCACTGTTTAACAGTACGAAGAGCCATACTGGAATATGGACCATTTTGTACAATGTGGAAGACTTTAAAAACGCTTCAAAAACGAGTGAGTTCAAAAATCTTACACAAAATATATTTAGTCTCTTAAAATGTTGGGGTATGAAGACCATCTGGTCTTAACCCCATTTATTAGAGCTTACTAAATGAAGACCTTATATAGTTCTATAAATACCTGCACGATACTCTTAAAGAAATGATTTTGGATGTCACTTTCCACCCTCAAGAGAAGCCCAGAAATAACGTTTTAGTATGACATTACTAGCTGAATAAAGCTAAAAGAGTTGACCCATTTAATGTTCATGCAGGCAAAACAGGGATCAAACTACTCTGTGAGATAAGAGCAGCTGAAAGCTTCAGTAATTTTAAGGCAACGACTGATGAGTGGTTTGGTAATAGATTGTGCTGGCCTGTTAGTAACTGGAGAAAGGCTTCCTGCAATCTTTTCAGAGATCCCACATTGAAACATTGCTTAATACAGAGTCGAAGACAACTTCAGGCAGAAAACTTTATGTATCTTCTGGTCTTACTCACAACTGAGAATAAAGGAGATTAAGAAAGTGATCAGCAGATTAATCCAGCAGAGACAGTATTGTAGATGATGTACTAGACTCTGCTGGGTACACAAGAGCCAAATCATAGCAGAAAGCTCTCAGTTTTCTGGTCAGTTTATGTCCCCAGTCTCACCAATGATTATGACCAAAAAGATGAGATCACAGATAGAGACTGAAAAATGAAGCTCCTTCAGAGGATTGTACGACTCGCTCTCTGCGGCAGAATCAGGAGTGAGAAACATGGCTCTCTAGGAGCACCACAGAGTCCTGCCACTGTTCCTCCATAGTGGTTTGTGCACCTTGTGAGGGTGCCCCATGAATGCTTCTCATGAAAGGCACAATCCAGTGGGAGAAGGCCTTGGGGTAGATCCAGAAAACATTATACCAGTTTTCCAGGGAATGCTTGAGAATTCCAAAGGATTAGCAGGACAGCATTGTAGGGAATATGGAAGTCTAGCCTATCCAACTCAGCTTGCTTGGAATGCAACCTTCACCAAGTAAAGCAGTTTAAGAGGTGAGAATGACTGTTCATTATGCGATTATACTGAGTAGTGAGATTTTGTTATATGTTGTGGATGTCCATCTAGTTTTAGCAGGCTGAGGAGATGGCCAGCCTCTTATCCGGTGCTAATGTATCATAAGAGTGCAGGTCATTCTTGTCTGGTAGGGGATTATAATGGTGGGGGTAGTGCTTGACTATCACTAATGCTTAAATATATTCTCCTGTGATGTAAGTATAGTTTCTAATCATGTAATGGCATGGTATGCCTAACATAAAATGTTATTTAGGTGTAACAGTGGTGAACATTTATAAAAGTGTGTCTGAAATGATTATGCACTCTACACAAGTTACGTTACAATGTTAAAACGTCATCATATGACTTTGCTTCCCTGATACACTGAACATTGACAGTACTGGCAGACAGATCTTATTTTGATGGGAAGATATATGTATATTTATTTATTTAGCATTTTTGGCTGGGACCCCCTGACCATCACTCCTCCCTCTCACTGCTCCATTGACCCATTCATTCCTCCAAGTCTATGGGCTCAGCTTACATGTACAGCTTTTGCTCAGCCTGGAAATGTGAGTCAGGTATCCAGGAGGAGTGCTGTCATCCTAAGGGGCCTGGAGTTTTCTATATCCTTAAATCATCCTAAGGGGGTGAACTGAGAGGGTCTCAGTAGTCGTCATCTCAGGTAAATGTCTGTGAATTTCATTGTATACATAGTGGTGCAATGGTCAAAATTGTTACTTTACACCAAGAGCTTCTCTGGTTCGATTCTCGGCTGGGGTGTCTTCTGTGCAGAGTCTGCATGTCCTCCCTGTGTCTGTGTGGGTTTTCTCCCACATTCCAAAGACATGTGTCTGGAGCATTTCTCCCCAGGCCTGTGCTGAAAATAGGCTCTACCCTAGCCAGACTTTCCTGGTCAACAAATATTAAATAAATAATGTCTGATGTTGATGTGGAAGCATTTGCGGATTTGTCCTGACTGGTGAAATCGGTTATTTAGCTGTAACTTCAGTAAGAGTTTCTCAGGCACAAAGCATAAAGTAGTGTGTTAGAAATGCGCAATCATCTTATATGTTGTTCCAGAATGTTAACCTTTTATAACAGTGATCACTTTTTACTGAATGTGATTGAGGACATTGATTTATAGTTCGCAAAATTAAATTTTGTTTTCATGAGAATAAATCTGGCAATTACACCCTTGATTTTTAAATGTAATTTCCAGTCATTATTCTGATTTCATTGTACTTTTCTAGCGTGTGTGTGTGTGTGTGTGTGTGTGTGTGTACACACACACACACACACACATATATATATATATATATATATATATATATATATATATATATATATATATAGAGAGAGAGAGAGAGAGAGGGAAAGACAACATAACCTAGTACAGAAGAAATGTAGTTTTCCAGCCTTAACGGTAGTACACACACTTTCCTCATTTTGCAGCCTCCATCCCCACTCACACACAGATGCTACATACTGGATAATTACTATAGCAAGCTGATAGCTTTATAAGTAGTAAATCTGAGAAGTAATGCATGTTGTGCTGAATGAGTGTTCTTGACAAAATGACAGATTCCATGAAAATTGTGTATTTTTCCAATACTCAAACAGTCCATATTTTGGAGTTACCGGTATTCCTTCAAGAAAAATCAAAATTCAGTATCCCTAAATGTGATGTTTAAGAAATGGGCATGTTATGTTATAGTGATGAAGTAGGTTTTATACAAAAAATGTTTACTCCATTGGGTGAGAGAGGAAAGGCAGGAAGGAAGGGGGGATGTTTCATTTGTCTTATCGTTTAAGGAACTCATGATGGTAGAGGGGTGTATTGCCTATCAAATGTTGTAAGTGAATCAGACTCTGGTGCAACAGGTTGCACACCCCCCTTTGGTGTAGAAGGCCGTGGGTTCCATTCCAACACCAGCTGGATTGATTGCTGCCACTGTAGTGTAGCATAAGGGCAGTGCTCCCCTCCTGAGTGTGTCTGTCAGGAGAGATTTTAAACTGAGGCTCCATCTACTAGACTTGGTATAAATCTTTTAGATGTAAAAGACCCCATGGCACCTATCAAAGTGTAGGGAAGTCCCCTAATGCACTGGTGAAATTTCGCCTAGTAGTATAAATGTCACCTCAGGTCTTCCCCTGAAAGAGGTCACTGGCCTAGTGGGACTAACCTGATCAACGACTGATAAATAAGTAAAAATAAAATTCGATACAGTTGTTTGCATGCTAAGTTAATTATGTACAGTTCCTCACAAAAGTAGAGTTTTCTGGGTTTGGAGGGTATTTGAAACTTGCAATAGTATCACTTTTCACTATTGGAGAAATTTCTAAAAGTTCCAGTGATCTCAGGTTTTAGTTTTATTTCGAAGTAGACTGCTTTGTGGTTGGACCTAACAAGGAAGGTTCATAGGTTCATAGGTTGGTACTAGGCTATCGGCCGTAGGGCCTATACAGGCCTAGCCATAACAATTCCCTGGCTATTTCTTCCCACACTATTTACTTCCCTGGACCCCTGTCTAGCAGGGCGACTGATGTGATCCCTGGGGTGAATTTTCTTTCTCCCATCCAATCATCAAGGCTCCTTTTGAAGAAGGCCAAAGAGGTGCTCTGCTTGACATGTATGGGCAGTCTGTTCCACAGTCTGGGGAGTCTATGGGTCAGGAACCTATCCCTCCAGCATGTTTTGTTGATTGTGATGACAAGGTTTAGATCCCTGGAGCATGTGGCTTTGAGGGATTGGGATTTCTGGGTTTGACATGGCCTTGTATGTTAAGCAGAGATCACCTCTAAAACAGATTCAAGCCCTGTATCTTTCCACCATGCAGAGAGGACATTAGTTGTCTGCACCACTACTAGACACTTCCTTAAGAGATAGGAGCATAATCCCCATATTTGTGAGGACATTGTCTGGAATGTTGTTCTCCCTTGTGGATACTCTGGCTAATTGGACCAGGATATTCGTATTAACAAAGTCCAAGAATCTCTGGGTTTGCACACCAGGGGTGGTATATGTTTCCCAGTCTATAGATGGGTAGATGAAGTCACAGAAAAAGATGGTATTGGGTGAAATATTGAGTGACACCAGTTCATATAAGTAGGTGCTATGTCATTTCTGCATCATATAGGGCATTCTGCAGCTGGTTAGAATATGGTAAGGGACTTTGCTGATGGTGAGTTGGAAACGAAGAAGCTCTAAGGTATCATGCTGCTTTACCAGCCTTGATATATATCTCTTCTAGATGAAGATTGGGACACCTCCACCTTTTCCCCCTACCTGTGTAGCAGTGTGTGGAAGGCATTATAGCTCTGCACAGCCAGCGTACTCTCCATTGATTTAAAGCATGTTTCAGTCACTACATAGATGTCAGTGTCCTCCAGAGTACTCTCCATTGATTTAAAGCATGTTTCAGTCACTACACAGATGTCAGTGTCCTCCAGAGTACACTCCGTTGATTTAAAGCATGTCTTAGTCACTATACAGATGTCAGTGTCCTCTAAGATGAGGAGGGCTTGCAGGGAGTGGAATTTCTTGTCAAGGCTTTTAGCACTGATCAGTATTATCTTAATATTTTCTATTGCTTGTTTTATAACGTTGGTAAGTTTATCTGGTTGGCATTAAAAAAGACAATATGGGATGGACAACATTTTAGCCAATATATGAAAACCTAGAGAGGGCAGGTGCAGGTCATCCCTGGTGAAGCAACTTGGCCCGTTGCTTATATTCTCCCAGGCTGATAAATATTGTACCCCCTTTGAATGATACTACAGGCTAAACTAATTATTGAAGTAAATTAATAAATAAAAATAAATAAATAAAATAAAAATAAATAAAATAAATTATTTTTTGGTCATATTGAGGCATCATTCTTGGGGAAGGTAGAAGATTGCTCAGTGCTCGGCTCAAAGCTGCCTGGGGCACAAAGTCCAAGAGCTCCATTGTGTCTCTCTTCATATAGTCCAAGAAGGTAAATCTTAAGTCATTTACACTAACATGCACTATGAAAGTCATACTGATACTTGCTGTTCAAGGACTTCACTGCATGTGTGATCTGAGGAATCCTGGCTCCAGACAAGCAACTGACTGTCACCCTTTCCTTACTCAGTCTAATGAGTGGTGCATCAGTACATCTTACAATGGAGTCAGCCATGACTAGAATATTCGGTTGGGTAGATACCTGCCTTATGGGCTCAATATCTGTGTCATTAGGACTCCTAGTGCCATGTTAGGTGATGAGCTGTGTAGACATGGAGTGTTTCTGAGTGTGCTTAATGCACTTATTATGTTTTCTTGACCTTTGTTGTTTGCTTAAGATAAGTTTTAGAACCTTAGTATGTGATAGATTATGTGTTTTATGTGGCCAGTGGGAATGTGTTTTGGGTGGAGCGGGTGGGCTGATGATGACCGTGGTATTCCTGTTGTCTGTATGAAGAGGAGTAGCTAGGCCATTTGGAGCCTAGGATGAGACCCTCATTTTAACAGGTGTGGGAAAAATGCCTTCACAACAACTTTTGGCGATAGTGTAGTGTACTGGCTCACCTTCAGTTCTGCACAGGAGTGGGCATGGCTACGTTGATTGGCGTTAAAAGATGCATGTGAAATGAGGCATGATTGACGTGCCATTCATATTAGGAGTGACATCATGCATACAATTAAGGCAGCCAAATGTAAGTCAAGTGTACTAGTGTAAACTCCCGTTACAGTTATCTTCCAATGTACAATTTTCAGATCCCCTGAAATGTAAAAGCATACATGTACATCGGTAGTTACTTTCATAAAGCTACAATTTCCATAAATGTAGCTCGGAGACAAGTGTAGTAGAAATGTAAAAGTATACACTTTTAAAATAATTGATAAATATCACCCTAAATGTATAACCATACACGTAGCAATGTACAAATTCCAGATCCTCTTAAATGCAAAAGATTTTTTTTGTTCGAAAATGGATTTTTATTTTAAATACAGCAATATTTTAGGTTTTATGTTTGGAAAATGCATGTTTTAGACATTGTGGCATGTTTTAGGTTTTATTTTTATTTTAAATACAGCAATGTTTTAGGTTTTATGTTCAGAAAATGCATGTTTTAGACATTGTGGTGTATTTTAGGTTTTATGTTCGGAAAATGCATGCTTTCCAAGCATTCTCAAATACATTGGCATCAATATTCATTGACACCAGATGAATATTCAATTGGTCCGACTGACGTACAACTACAGGGGAGGGTTTTGGGCGAGGCTTGCTACTGCGCATCTGGTGAGCCAGTACACTACACTATTGCCCAACTTTTCACAAAAACATAAGAGACCAAGTGGCTCAAAAGCAAGTTTTATTGAAAGTTTAACTCATTTTCAGAGCTAATCATTTAACTATGTGATACATAACTAAACACAAGACAACTTTAGCAATTTAAAGAAACCACACAGTTACATATTAAAAGTATAGCATGACTGAATAATGTCAGAGTTTGTCTGATACTGTGCTATCCCCTAGGGATGTTGTTGTGTTGTGAATCATTCTGACCCCGAAAGGCAATTTACTTAGGCAAGTACATGAATGATGACTTATTGAGAGAGTCTATTGCCAGTATGAAATTCCCACACCACTTGACTGCCCCTCTATTAAGCTGGATATGTCATAGGCCTGCAGCCTGCTAGCTGGTTGTCTGATGCCCTTTTATCACTTCTAAGTAGCTAATACTATATGGCAAGAATAAAATGACTTTGCTGTGTCACCATTAAACTCCTGTTCATGAGTTCACATTTTCAGCCCATAAAAGTATACAAGATATTTTAACACACACATAGTACCATCTGTGAATCTAGGATCTGTAGTTGAGCAATGACTGGCATCACCATGTTATGTAATCATGGAATTACATGAGAGTCCTTCATTCCATGTGAAGAATGTTTGTGTTATTCTTATTCTGAATTCACTGCCCCCAAATTCTTATTCTGAATTCACTGCCCCCCACCCTTTGATCCACCATGATATGTACAAATACTGTTCAACGAGTCAGAGGAAAAATTGTACAGCACGAACAGCATCCAGGAAGTAACCAGTGCAAATGGAAATGATGTACAGTATAGCAAAGGCTGTGAATCAAATATATAACAATCTTCTTGCAACCAAACTGTTCTCAGAAAATGCTAAAGGAAATATCATTCATTCATTCATTCATTCATTCATTCATTCATTCATTCATTCAAGTAATAATAGATAAACATCCTTGATGAATTCCGAACTCACCCCCATACAGTAGTGTAGCACTGATGAAATGCACCAGCTAATAAAAAGAGCCTTGCTTGATAAATTGATAACTTAAGATGATATGAATAAACCAGCTGCTTCATTTGGCTGGGTTAAAAATCTACAAATCATTGCAGAATGATAAAGCCTTCCCCTTTTTACCTAAGTTATCATTATTTTACTAAATCTGCTCCTCTGAAACAAACAATATAACAAATAATTCATGCCACTTTTTTGTATAAATCCATTTAACACTAAAAATTCCATTTAATATTCAATATGCCACAATTTTCAAAAAATGATTTCATTAACCGCTGCAATATTCAAATCAGGAATATTGCATCATGCAAAAAAAAATACCCAAAACCTCACTCATGAAAGAAAAGTATATGAAGCATTTAAACATTGCGTGGTATTCTGAATACATACTATTTTTGTACTAAATAAGGAATATTAACTCTGCGTGTCTACAGCACTGAAAGAGAAACCAGTACCATAACTGTTGACTCACACACCTCCCAAAGCTCTGCTTATCATTACTGTATATAAATAAATTTCAGCAAGGAAACAAGCAAACAAATTAATGCAACAAGGAAACAAGCAAACAAATTAATGCAGCAAGGAAACAAACAAATTAATGCAGCAAGGAAACAAGCAAACAAATTAATGCAACAAGGAAACAAGCAAACAAATTAATGCAGCAAGGAAACAAACAAATTAATGCAGCAAGGAAACAAGCAAACAAATTAATGCAGCAAGGAAACAAGCAAACAAATGAATGCAACAAGGAAACAAATTAATGCAGCAAGGAAACAAGCAAACAAATTAATGCAACAAGGAAACAAGCAAACAAATTAATGCAACAAGGAAACAAGCAAACAATTTAATGCAGCAAGGAAACAAACAAAGTAATGCAGCAAGGAAACAAGCAAACTAATGCAGCAAGGAAACAAGCAAACAAATTAATGCAACAAGGAAACAAGCAAACAAATTAATGCAGCAAGGAAACAAGCAAACAAATTAATGCAGCAAGATAAACAAATTAATGCAGCAAGGAAACAAGCAAACAAATTAATGCAGCAAGGAAACAAGCAAACAAATGAATGCAGCAAGGAAACAAATTAATGCAGCAAGGAAACAAGCAAACAAATTAATGCAACAAGGAAACAAGCAAACAAATTAATGCAACAAGGAAACAAGCAAACAAATTAATGCAGCAAGGAAACAAACAAAGTAATGCAGCAAGGAAACAAGCAAACTAATGCAGCAAGGAAACAAGCAAACAAATTAATGCAACAAGGAAACAAGCAAACAAATTAATGCAGCAAGGAAACAAGCAAACAAATTAATGCAGCAAGATAAACAAATTAATGTAGCAAGGAAACAAGCAAACAAATTAATGCAGCAAGGAAACATGCAAACAAATTAATGCAACAAGGAAACAAACAAATTAATGCAGCAAGGAAACAAGCAAACAAATGAATGCAGCAAGGAAACAAACAAATTAATGCAGCAAGGAAACAAACAAATTAATTTGCAGAAAGTTTTTTGATGGATGTCAAGACCCCCACTCCCTACTTCAGACTTGTTTACTAGCCTTTATCTGCCCTATCCACTCCAAACTAAATGAGTAAGCTGCTGCTCTCCATTTCTTCTGACCTGGCAGACTCCCAGCAGCTGATTTTAGTTTGGTGAAAAAAAACAAAAAAAAAGGTGTTGGTCGGACTCGGACAGATTTAAGTTTTGAATATTCAGCAAGATGAAGGAACAAAGCCAAGTCTTTATTTTTTTTTATAAATTTGCACCCACAGTGAATGATTTGGATGGAAATAAAAATAAATAAACAAATAAACAAAACAAAGCTGCTAAAATAAATTAATCCCTCAGCTAGCTGTGAGCACCACAGATATAGCCTAGAAATTGTTTTCATTGCAATGCATCACCACTCCCTCCACCTGCCAATCACAAGTCAATGGATCAGTGCCGAAGCAAGATGATGTAAGAAGGGATGGGAGGCATGCTGGAGTTTCTCAGACATCCATTTAGGATATGCACTGCCATTTCTATTGTTTCCCTAAAAGGGAAGAAAAGGCTATTTGGTTTTTATTTCTTTAGTGTGAATTGCACCCTGGACAAGACAGCACTCGAGGAGATTGCCCCTTTTGCCCTGCTCTTTCTATGTTACTGTCTGTATGTGAGATTCTGGCCTCCACTGGCAATATATGTACATTTCTGACAAACTGCATAATGCTGTTTGAATAATAAATTACAAAACTTATAAAAAAACAATTCCAATATTTCTCAAGATACCCATATCAAGGAGGCTGAATACAGAAATTGTGGGAAAATACTGGTCAATGTTTAGAAGGGACTGATTTTCCTTTGGGGGGGAGGTAGGGAGATCGATACTTGCTGGGGTAGGTAGTTCAGTTTGATTCTTTGGTACAGGGGTGATGGTACCTGCTGCTGTAGGTAATTTGGGGTGATGAATTACTTGTGAGGAATTACTTTAGTTATGTTGGGCTGGGAGGACTACTATATTTAGTGCATCTCAGTGCAGTTTAGAGCATCTTATTTACAGTCAGTGCAGTTCACCATGGTGATAGGCTTAGAGTATGGAAGTCAGTTTGGCTAGGTGGGCTTCTTATAGAAAAAAGGTCTTGCGCACACTGTCAACTGCTTTGTGAGTCCAGTGGCAGTGGTGCATTTAGCATTGGTTATAGGAGACAAGGTAATTCAGTAAACCAGTCAGAAAAGACACAAATGTAAGCCAGTGGAGCTCAAGGACACAGATCTTGTAGCAAATCACCATAACCATAATGTTACTACTGCAAATCTAAGCTACAAGTCTAGGGTACCAGCCCAGGCTAGAATTTAAGCAATTGTAACTTTTTATGTAAAAATGGGACACAGGCAGAAAAAAAATCAGAAACAAATGATTCAAAATAAAGGTAACTGTAAGTTCTGTTTAGCTTGAGTGCATAATAAAAGCTAGACATTGTTTGCTTTTAATTTCACTTTTGATAACAAAACTCTGTTTGGATCACACTGATCAAGCAGTAAACCACAGTACTCATACTATTGGGAGTCTATCTACAAGTCTGTGGCACCAGACCATGCTAAAGTTACAAACAACTATTCTTTTGATAATAAGTGAGAAAAGTTTTAGAAATGCAGAAATAAATTTATTGAAATAAAGATGACTGTAACTGCTTCAATATGTAATAAAACAAGAAACTGAGTGGAGCTTCTAAAGCTAATTTTACATTAGGTGCAAGCTTCTCTTCTAATATTAAAAATCCAGCAGAAAGTTAAACATGCATGCAAATACAGGCTGAGTCTTATCAGAAGATAAGGCCAAGCTAAACTCTGTGTCATAGGTATCAGTCAGGGAAGCAAAATAACCAATGAAAAACAAGTGAAATCAAAGCCCAAGTGTTAAAAGTTTCCCTAAACCAGGACTAAGTTATCTGTCTCTCATCTAGATCAAACATCACTTAAGTCCTCCACACACATACACAAACACCATAGATATAGCCAACCTACTGGCAGACAGGTTCAGTGAAAATTTCACCCCTCTGTCCACCTCCCATCATTAAATCAGGACATCCTCCATCATTTACCCCCTCTCCTTATCTCTACGGGGCAAGTCATCATTGCCCTCTCAAAGGCAAAAAATACAGCCTCCGTGGGACCCGATAACATCCCAGGATGCATCCTACATAAACTCAGGCAGGAACTTGCAGCACCATTAGGCACCTTGTTCAACCAAAGCCTGAGTACTGACTTCTTCCCAGCTGAGTGGAGGACAGCCACTGTTATCCCTTTGCACAAAGGTGGAGCATCCACAGATCTAGGAAATTATAGACCCATCAGCCTAACTAGCCTGATCTGCAAGGCCATGGAAAGGATTATCATGGACCTCATTAACAAGGACATTGGCAACCTCCAAACACTCGATCCCAAACAGTTTGGTTTCATCAATGGCGGTCATGTCTATTAAATTTAGTTGATTTCTTTGAGACAGTCACCAAAGCCATGGATGAGGGGAAGACTGTGCACACCACCTACCTTGACATGGCCAAAGCCTTCATTACTATTTCCCACTTGGGTATATTAGATAAACTCTCTCAATTAGGCATCAATCCATATGTTGCCAGATGGGTAGCAAACTGGATCACTGATAGAACCCACCTATTCAAAATAGGGGAAGCCACCTCAAGCAGCACATCTGTATCGAGCAGCGTACCCCAGGGATCGTTCTTAGGACCTCTGTTGTTTGGGATATACTTTTCTGAGATGGAGGCCAAAACCAGTGGGCTATTGCTGACCAAGTTTGCAGATGACTGCAAGCTGGGTGCTGTGGTCAGTTCCCCTAGTGATGTGGACATCCTGCAAGAGGGTTTCACCCAAACAAATGACTGGTGCCAGAAACATGGCCTCAAACTGAATGCCAAAAAATGCATCATCATCATCCCCTTGGGGAGAGTGATGCCCCTACAAGTTATCATATTAATAACAAGGTCCTAAGCATGCAATCAGTCGTGAGGGACTTGGGCACCCAGGTTGATATTAAACTGACTTTTGACCACCGTATTGCTTCCATTGTATGGAAAGCTTTCTACGTGGCCCACCTCATTAATAAGGGCATCTCATCCAGAGACAAGGAGATCATAACATCCCTGTATTATTCCCTTATAAGACCCATTATTGAGTACAATTCCCCTTTCGGCATGTACCTCACAAAGCATATGCAGCAGCTGGAGAGACCACAGAGGTTCCTCACCAGGAAAATCTAGGGCCTCAAACATCCACCCTACACAGATAGGCTAAAAGTCCTGTCCCTCTACTCAGTCTCATACAGACTCTTCAGAGGTGACCTCTGTCTGGCATACAAAGCAATCTCGGACCCCAACTTGACGGGACTGCTGCATATCTGCAAGTCAAGCTCCACTCGAATAATCCACATGCATGACCTCAGCGTGGTCTGTGACATCAATAGGACTTGGTGGGACAGACTTGTGTCCCAGAGACTCCCCCTTCTATGGAATAGACTCCCTCTCCACATCAAGTAGAATACCTCATTAACCCTTTTTAAGAGCAACCTGGATAACTGTATGGGGAACAGAAAATACACCCCTGGGATTCCACCTGTGTCCCTGCTGGACAGTGGCATAAGGTGCTGACTTGTTTGAACATGGGCTAAATTGTTGGCTAGGCTTGTAAGGGCCTCAGGGCCAATAGCCTAGTAACTTCATATGATCCTGTGATCTTGGATACACCAAAGCACCAAGTCAACAGATTACTTAAAGCAGAAAATAAAGATATCGATTTACTAAAAGTATAAAACAGAAAATGCAATGCAGAAAGCATTTTGAAAAGGCTACATCAGTTAGTTGACTTAAGTGCAGACATAAAGAAAAAAAGAAAGAAACTAAAATGACTTCTCTGGCTTCTTTTCTAATTTTAAAACTGCAGCTGAGTCAAATACTGAATGCATGTTAATACATGCTGAGTCTTATCAGAAGACAAGGCCCAATTTTTTTAACATCTTCATTGAATTATCACTTAAGACATAGGCAAACATACATTTATATAAAAGAAAACAAAACATATTAACATGTTCCCAGCTACAAACATTATACATCACATGTATTCTTTTGTATGACTCTCATTCATCCAACATTATATAAATTGCTCTATCCCTGCCTTCTCTTAAATCTCATTTTGCCTCCAAAATATTATTCTGTATGTATTCCCACAATTTTCATTTTATCTATGTAATTTGCTCCTACCCTTTTCTAAATATACCACCTCCAGTTTGTTTATCTCTATTGCAATATTCAGTACTTCAAATATAGTTGGTTTAGGCTTTGATTTCCATTTCCTAGTAACTGCTTCTTTGGTTGGCACCAAAAAAAAAAAAAATAATAAAATAAATTAAACTTAAAAATATCTTACTATGTGTCTAGGCAATTCAGATCCTGTATCCAAGCTCAAAAAATCATGTCTTTAGTTACACCCATTTGCTCACCCAATATTTCTGATAGAGTACTCTGTAGGGAATTTTTAAAGTCTGTCAACTCACTACAGTCACAAAATACATGCTCCCATCTACCTCCTTCTTCCCTATCACCCCTCCAACATTTGGCATCTACATTAGGAAACATTCTTTAGGGTATAAGAATACCTATACAAACACTTCCGAGCATAAATCCTAAAGCTTCTAGACTTTCTTGCATATTTGGGAGTCACATATATATATGTGCCCCCATTGTTTCCTTTTGAATTGCTTATCTGGTTGCTCTCACCAATCTTTTCTAACCTCCTCTGATTGGTTCCTATAATAATTATACAATATTTTATATGCCCTACTAATCATGCTTTTTTAATGGCAGATTATGTTCTATGCTTATCTGTAAACTCTACCAGAAAATTTATTTCATGTAAGATTCCCCTTTCTTTTTCTCTTGGCCTATAATCTGATATCAAGCCCTGATAGGAAAGGTACTCTGTAGCCTGCAGTCCAATTGTGTTCTTAGCCTCTTCACATTCTTTTACCTTTCCCTCCCTAATTATCTGCTCTCAATACCTTGATTTCTTTGCTAGTTTTATCCAGTAAATTCTAGCCCCCTCTTGCCTTTTCTGTGTACCCCTAATTGCAGTCATCCCAATTCGCAAAATCTCCTTTCCCCATTCTTGTGTTGTCTTAGTTCTTAGAATACTTTCTGCTACTTTATGAATATAATATTCCATATGGCTGTTGTTATTCTCTCTAAGGATCTGCATCCAAAACCCCTCTCTCTCCTTATTTCTTGACTTCCCCTCTGCTTCATCGTCATCCCTTTCTACTTTGAATTATAGCTTTCTGTTTGTGTTATGTATATAAGCCTTAACTGTGCAGCTCTGAAATATTCTTCCAAATTAGATCATTCTAAACCACCTTATTCTATTGGAAGAACCAACTTATCCCACTTGGCCTTGTCCCCCAGATAAATTCCTTCAACTCTTTTCGACACTTTATTAACTATTGTCCACAACTTCTCCTCTGCATGCTAAAAATATGTCTGACCTGAACATAAAACTAAGGGGATGAAAACCATTTTCACTGCTGGTATCTTGCTATCCATGTCCATAAAAATGAGCTTCCAAATTCTCAGTTTTTGTATTATCTTTTGTTTAGTCTCTTCCCACATATCCTTAGCTGCCATAACAGAATCCTTTTTTAATCCATACTCCTAAGTACTTCATCTTATTCTGTCCCCATAAACATGGGTATTGCTGAAACAATTATGTGTGGGTATATCATTTACAGCTATAGCTTTTTGTTTTATCTTCATTAATTTTATATCTCAAAAAGACTTCAAACTGCCTCAAAATTTCCACAGCACTGAGACATCATTTCTGGGTTTATCAGGTAGAAAATAATATCGTTTGCAAATAAAACTAACATTTTGATTACATTACCAATTAAATCCTTGAATTTCTGCATTCCTTATTTTCTTTGCCAGCATCTGTAGATATAAAAGAAATAACAAAGGGGAAAGAGGACATCCCTGCATGGTTCCTCTGTTCAGACACAGCTTGTCAAGAGAGAAACTCTCCCACTTTAATTTTTGCCTCTAATTCCTAATATATCCTCCCAATTAACCTTATTATTGTAGCAAGGAATGCAAATGCTTCTGTTGCTCTACTTATAAAATCCTAGATTATTCTGTCAAATGCATTCTCTGCATCAATACCCACCACCAACAGTGGTATTTTTATATTCTGTTTCCCTTTGGATCATTGTTCTTCCATTAATGTTGTCAAATGCTTGCCTCCCCTTAACAAAACCACATTGACCAATATCTGTCAATTTTGGCAACACCTTTGCCATATCTTTAGCTATTATAGACGTAAACACTTTATAGTCACAGTCTAAAACTGAAACAGGAATCTGGGTCTTTACCATCTTTCAGTATTACATCTATATCTTTTTCCCCAGGATGTTGGTGCTTCCTCATTTTTTAACTACTGTTAAACAAAACTTTCCATATCTTTTTTTACTTTCTTCCCTCCTAGATACCAAACTTCTACCAAAATACCATCTATTCCAGTTGACTTTCCTGCAGATTGGTCATGCTGACTGTTTTCATCTCATTCCTTCTATCGTAACTGTTAATTGTTGCACATGATATACCTCTAACATCGGCATATTTAAATCTTCCATAAATATTTCCATTTGTGCTTTTTCCACATCTCTCTACTTTATGCAAATTTTCATAACATTTCTGAAACGTTTCTAATACAGCTACAAGATCTCTGTTTATTTTTCTTGTTATAGGCTCCCTAAGTTTGGTAACAGCCCTTTTTACTTTCTGTTCCCTAAGTCATTGTGCTATAAGTTTTTGTGCTCTGGCGTTATTTAAAAAAAAAGTTGCTTAACAGCAATTTTCCCAAACTCATGCATATTATCAAGATACTCCCTTATTTTCTCTTTAGCACTCTACTGTTGTGTCTTTTCTTTTTCTGTAAAAGTCTCTTTATTCTGCAATACTTTAACCTTTTTCAGCCCCTCTAAATAATTTCTGTTGCTTCTTTAACCACATCTCTTTTTCTTTTATTTCTACCCTGTTATTAAACTCCACTTTCATTTTATCCCACTCACTAGCTGTAGCTTCTGAAGAATTTTCTATTTTTCCTAATGATTCTTGAGTGATTCCTACTATATTTTCATTACATTATTCTCATTTTAACTGGTAGGTAGGGAACCACCATTGTCTCATTTTCACTTCATTACCCGGCATTTTTATCCTAGTTGTTATTGATGCATGATCTGAAATAGTTATTGAGTGTGTATCAAAACTCTAAATTAAATATATGTGTCCCTGTGAAATAAAAATTCTGTCTAGTCTAACCTAGTTATTGTAATTTAGGGAATAATATGTAAATTGTATCCTAGTTCCTGCTACTGAATTCATATCTTCCATACTAAATACTTTATAAATTTCTTCAATAATCTACCCTCTTTTGTAATATTTCCCTTCTAGGCACCCCTCCCAATACATCCCCACTGTTGCAAATCAAATTCCTGTCTCACCTATAAGTAATATTCCCTACTGAAAGATGATTATTTCTCCAAAGTTGTTCTTAAGCTCCATAATAGCAGTTTTACATAAAATATAAATACATGCCATTGTAATCCTCTTTCCTTTTCAGTAGCCTCTTACTACAAAAAATCTACTATTATTATCTTTTTCCTCACTTCTATCACTACTGGAGCTTCACTTGTAATTAATACCTTGTAGTCGCTCACAAATTTAACAAAGTCAGTAGAAGTTTATTCTTTCCACTTTTTCTTGTGCATCTATATTTCACAAATAAAACTGATGCTTTGTGACCTCACATTTATTCAATAATTTCCATGTTGCTATTCTTCTTCCTGTCCATCTCCCAATTTCAGATTCTGGTTCAGTTCCAGGGTACACCTGATTATTCTAGTCACCTCCAGTGCATTTCTCTGTCTCTCAAGCATTTGCCTTTGGAACATTGGAAACTGTTTTACTGGCAAATTCTCTCTATAAGATTGGTTACCAGAGATTCATTACCAGAAGAATGATAAGCAGTGTCCCCTTCTGCTTGATGGCTCAATTTCTCTTGGGCAAATGTCTGTATTTCCTCCTTAGCCTATTCTGCATCAAAAATTACTCCTCCAGGGAAAATATTCTGAAGAAAACTGGATATATCAGCTTGAATCTAACACTTGCCTCTCGACATCCCCTGTTTGCTAGAATAAATTTGATTTTCTTCTGCCTGGTGTACAGTGAATAATTATTTTCCATAAACACTCTACTGTCTCCAACTTTTAATACTTTGTCCTTCTGCCACAATTTTGTCAAATCCAGTTCTTTCTGATGGTAAGATTGCATATTTATTAATACGGGTCTTGGCTGCTTTCTCATGGCCATGTTTGGAGCATACACATGATGTGTCCTTTCAATTAACAAATCCTGCTGTTGAATACTGTTGAGCTGCTGATTTGTGCCTTCATAACATTAATAGTCTGTTTCTTCCAGTTTCTCTGGTATAGCAGAAAATCTCATGTTTTCCTAATGTGCTCTATTTTGAAACATCTGTTCTTGAACAGTCTCATACTCAGCCAGCTTTTTCTTCATTTTGACCTCTGAGTTTTGTAGTTTTATCATTTCATCTGAATAACTGTTTAAAGCTTCTTCCATTTGTCCATCCTTTTGTTATTTGAGTTGATATAGTCCTTCAGTGTTTTATTTATTTTAATCAGCTCTGAGCACATGTGACTAATTGTTTCCCTCTAGATTACTGGAAGCCATATCTTGGACCAAAGCTGGAGCTTGAACTGATGTTTACTTAATAGCTGGAGGATTCCTCCCAATCAGTGCTTTGTCTTTGGCTTTTCTAGCTGAATTTCTTTCAGGCACTCTAAGTTTCTTCTTTGCTGGGGTCCAGACAGTGTACTTACTAGCCAGTAAATTAATAAAATTGGCAGGGATCCTGGCCCATATCTGTCAGTTTTTTTTCACACTGAGAGAGATGAAAGAAGCCATCCTGGAAGTGCTCAAAATTGTTTATCATTAATATACCTGTTACTATCTGGCATAAGTAAGTAAAATGTGATCTCAAATATTGTTGCAGAGATACCAAGAAAGGTGTGAGCCTGTAGCTACCTAAAAGATATTTCTGTAGATAAGCAATAAATTGTCTGCCTTGTGCAATAGTGACTTTTTTATCTGTGCTTGGAAGCTCACTTCAGAAAAGCTTACCATTAGCCAGAAGGGATATTTGTGAAGAAACATAAACTAAGTTTGGGCACTGTGATTCAGAAAAGGTAGGGGTGTCATTGAACATAAGCAGATTTTTGCTCAGGTGCCAATATGATTCTATTATAGTCCATGTGGATGAAAGTGACCTGAGATATACCTCACTAGACTATATAAAAATAGACATTACGGGTCTCTCTGAATATGTGTCACAGACAGATACATGCCTTGCACTGAGCAGCATTCTACCTTCACAAAGGATGATGCCACAGTATGAACATAAAATGACTGATTTTAATAATTGGCTTAGTTTCTGGTGTCTCTCCAGGGAATCCAATATCTATCAGAATGGGAGGGCATGACTAGCAGACCACATTGCTTTGCCAAGGATGTTCTGCACCTGTTCCCCCTGGGCTTTTGGATATTAGCTAAAACTTTATCCACCTCCTTACAACCATTTTTAGACAACATAGCAAAAAGAAAAAAAAAAAAAAAGAAAAAACCCTCAAAGTAGCCTTAAGATGTTATTATTCAATGTTAGCAGCTTAAACAAGAAACTCCACACCCTACAAGCTTTCACCAATCTGGAGAATTTAGACATCAGTGCTGTTACTGAGATATGGTTTAAAGCCACAGGAAGTACTCCGGCAGTGCAAGGCTACTGTGCCTTCCACACATTTAGACCAACAGCAGCACAGACATGGGCTAATGATGGTGGTGTCACAATCTTTGTTAGCAACAAATACAACTCCAGGTTGGTTAAAAAGGGTGATGTTCTGGAGTTCATACACACACAAGTCTCCATAGACAAGGTTTCTTGCCATGTCCTGGCCAACTACAGGTCACCATCTATGACCTTTGTAGCTCACAACTCTTATCTAGACCTACTAGAGGTGTTCACCATCTAACCAAATACTCTATTCATGGGAGACATTAACTACCCCTCTATTGACTGGGAAATGAACACTGTCTCTAATTCACAGGCAGAAAATCTCCTGGATTTTATCAGCACAAAAACCCTGGACCAGAGAGTGTGCACTCCAACCAGAGGATCAAACATATTGGACCTAGTATTCAACAACATGGGAGGGTGTTGCCCCCCCCTCCACTATATCACATCCTCATTGATGAAGTCGAACCACAAGCTATCTCCCTCAAAATAAAAATAAACCTAGAAAACTCAACTAAACCAGTAACAGAAATTATTCTAGAGCAAACTGTCCTATTAAGCGACATTTTGTGAAAATTCACAGCTACCCAAAACCTCTGGAACACAGCTACCTATGCAGAATTATATACAGAAACCCTGTACAAGCATGTAAACAGCTGCATTGAGCCTGCTGTACCTAACAGAAGTAAGCCCACATTTAACAACATACAAGAGGGTTTAACACAAACAAATGACTGTTGTCAAAGCCATGGACTAAAACTCAACTTGAAGAAATGCATTATAGTGCCCATTGGGAAATTGTCCACCCAAGCTAATTACTCTACTGTAAAACATCCCCAAGAGTTAACCCTTATTGATTCCAATAGTTATCATTCAATATTTTATATGCTCTCCCAATTATTCTTTTTTTAACAGCAGCTTGTATTCCAGATTCAATTAAAAACTCAACAGTGCAGGTCTTTCATTTAGGATTACCCTGTCCCTTTCTCTTTATCTGTACTCTGATATCAATCCCTGATAGGGAAGACAATCTCTAACCTGCAATACAAATGTCTTCTTGGCCCCTTTGCATTTTATTATCTTTCCTTTGATGCCTTCCTCTTGTTCTTCCTTCCATATCACATTCGTGATTGCTTTGAAGAGCTTTTCTGAGACACTGTACCATCATTTTTCTAAGCCTGATCTCCTAAAGTCCAGAACACTTACTTTTAATCGAACTGACTCTGTAGTGGATCACAGTGAATCACACTGGTATTTATATATTCTTAAATGGTCCCCACTTGTAGATCTTGGATATTAGAGACCTTGTACATGAACACCAGCTCCAGGACTTCTCTATCATGAGTAGATTCTAGGGCCATCTATCTGAAGTTGGTATCTTTTAGGACATCAGCAAGAATTCTGCTCTGCAATGTGCCTGCTACCAAGGTGCTTCATTTATGATCTGGCATGGCACCTCCCCATCAACTCTACTATCCTTCCTTTGCCATACTAAGCATACAATCTCTAACCTTGTTATCTTTCCCTCATGTGGCAGGATCCCACATAAATCTTGTTTCAGTCTCCAGCATGACACACTCTGTTTCATCTCTTTGTTCATTTGTTCTGCTGTTCTGATTCCTTCCTTTATACATATTTCTAAGTTTCAAAGCTACTTGTTACTGTTATAAACTGTATATCTTGTTATGTTTTCATCCCAGCCATGATTTTTGGACCATGTTTCTGTTGCTGCCAGTGTTGCAAGATATTGTTCTTACATGAAAGCTACAAATCCATGCAGCTTTTTGCATAGACTCAGATTATTGGTAATCATTATATTTCATTTTTCCCTTTCCTTTGCCCGTTTTCCCACTATCCATACAGCCTTTATCTTCTTCCTATTTACCATATATATCTCAGCCTGATCTTGATTGGACTTTTCATCATGATATAGGCTCCCTAACACAACTTTGATGATTAAAATCTGATGATTTATCACACTATTTAAACAACAGGCCTCTACAAAATAAAAATGTAGTCAGGGACCTAGGCACATGGGTTGATGGTTCCCCTCTCCTTTGACAATCGTGTAACAATGGTTGCAATTAAATCTTTTTTTTAGACCAGCTAGTTGCCAAATTAATATCATCAAGATCTACAGAGGTAATCACTTCCTTAAACTCAATATTGATAAGGCCAGTTATTAAGTACAACACCTATTTGGAATGTATCTCACTAAACATATCAAACAATTAGAAAAACTACAAAGGTTCATAACCAAAAAGATCAAAGGTCTAAAGCCCCTGAGCAAACAAGAGAGAGGTTGGTAGCTCTATCACTTTATTTACTGTCCTATAGACTTTGACTGGTTATGTCTGTCTCACTTACTGTGCTAGGCCTAATTATTCTGCGCCTCCTGTTTCTCCATAATTCCAATATTTTCAACAACACTAGAACTAGGGGTCTAAATCTTCACCAACAGAAAAATGAAACACAATGGAGAGAGAGGTTTATAACATAGCACCTCCTAAACCTCTGGCATAAATGTTTCCTGCATGTTAAGCAGTATAACTCACCATCATTCTTTACATATAAACTACATGACTGTATGAGTATCTACAAATTTACTCCAGGATTGATCTATATGGCCCTCCCAAAGAAAGAAGGTTCTGCCTTGGGGAGTGGGGGTATGGTCAAGGCGAGAATGGTCAGAAAACTCACTGACCTTGGAATATGTATGTATGAATGTATAAAAAATGTGAACATTTAAAATGAAATTTAAATATCAGATTTAAACATATGCAAGTTACTACATAAGTGACACATCATACCCAAAATAGTATTAAACCATATACCTATACACTCAGTCCCCCTTAAAATGTTAAAGTATTTTTTTTTGCCAATGGTTGATTCTTCAATGGGAGAGGCTGTGTACTCCATACCCCACTAACTATATAGGATCATAAGATCTGGGCCCTGGGCCCCTTACAAGCCTAGCCAAGGGTTTATCCCCAAAAAAAGAAACCTCAGTTAGCACCCATCATCCCTTTCAATGAGGGACAAAGGTGGAACCCCTGAGACAAATTTGTGGTTTCTCATCCACTCATCAAGGTTGCTCTTGAAGAGAGTCAGTGAGGTACTCTATTTGACATGTATGGGAAGTCTATTCCAGAGACTGGGCAGCCTCTGGGAGACAAACCTGTCTCTCCAGCAGGTTTTGTTGATGTCGCATATTAGATTTAGGCCTATCGAGTGGGTAATTGGGTAGGGTCTGATATTGTCTTGTAGGCGAGACACAGATCACCTCTGAGCAATCTGTATGATACAGAGTAAAGTGATAGTGATTTGAGCCTGTCAGCATAGGACAGGTGTTGGAGGCCATGAATTCACTTTGTGAGGTATTTCTGTGGCCTTTCCAGTTGGTGCAGGGGTTTGGAGAGGTACATACCAAACGGGGCATTATACTCAATTATAGGTCTAATGAGGGAGGAGTACTGAGAGGTAATAACCTCCTTTTTTCTGGATGCAATCCCTTTACTTATGAGATGAACCAAGTAAAAGGCTTTTCTGACCACTGCCGCCACATGATGGTCGAATGTGAGATTGTTGTCAACCTGAGTACCCAGGTCTCTCACCACGGGTTGTGTGCTTAGGAGGTTGCTGTTGCTGTGGTAATCAGTAGGGGCCATGTTTTTGTAGAATGATATGATAATACATTTTTTTGCATTTAACTTAAGGCCATGACTTTGACACCAGTTATTTGTAGCTGTGAGACCCTCTTGCAGTATGATAACATCATTTGGGGAGTCAATGACAGCACCCAACTTGCAGTCATTCTCAGACTTGGTCAGCCACAGGCCCTTTGTCTTTGCTTGGACCTCTGAGAAGTAGATGCCAAACAGTAGGGGCCCCAGGACAGATTCATGGGGAACACAACTAGAGACAGGTCTGCTGTCAGAGGTGGTGGTGCCTATTTTGACCTTGTGGGTCCTATCTGTGAGCCAGTTGGCCAGAAATATGACAAGATGGGGATTAACACTAAGTTGTGTTAGGTTTTCGATGATGCCTGAGTGGGGGATTGTGTCAAAGGCTTTGGCCAGGTCAAGGTAAGCTGTATGTACTAACTTCCCCTCATCCAGGGCCTTGGTGACAGTCTCAAAAAAGTTAACTAGGTTCAATAGGCAAGATCTGCCCCTGATGAATCCGAATTGGGTGGGGTGAAGTGTTTGGCGATTGCATATGTCCTTGCTTATGAGATCCATAATAATATGCTCCATGGCTTTACAGATCAGACTTGTCAAGCTAATGGGGTGATAGTTTCCCAGGTCAGTAGTGGCATCATCTTTGTGCAAGGGGATGACAATGGCAGTTCTCCACTCTGCTGGAATTAAGTCTGTAATTAGGCTGTGATTGAAAAGGGTGCTCAATGGCAAAGCTAGTTCTTGCTGGAGATGGTGTAGAATACAGCCTGGGATATTATCAGATCCCATGGAAGCTGTATTCTTTGCCTTGGATAGGGCCTTTAACACTTGATCTGTTTTAGATGTAAGGTGTGGGACAAGTATCGGGTATGTTGACTGGATGTTTGGGGCAGCGATAAGGGGGTGACGTTTGCGCTGAACCTATCAGCTAGCAGGTTGGTTAAGTCGGCAGGATCAGTGTAAGTGGTACCATTAAGTATTAATTTGGAACAAACCTGGGCTTTGCCATGGAGCTTCCTAATGTAACTGAAGAAGGACTTGTGGTTTCCCTTTGTTCCGGTGGCTAGTTTCAACTCATAATTGGTTTTGGAGTTTTTCACTAGTGATCTAATTTGCCCGTTGAGGCTAAGGAGGGAGATTTTCTGATGTGGAATTTGTTCCTTTTTACCCTTGGACAACAGTTTCTTTCTTTTGTTGTAAAGCCTGTTGATGGAGGATATCCACCAGACAGGTTTGTGTTTCCTTGAGGAGAAGGTTTTATTTCTGTTGGGTATGGCTGAATTCATGCAATTGTACATGTGCTTGTATACTGCACTGGTGTACTATTCAGCATAGTTGTCTGCATCCTCTGAGAGGGGCAGTAGTATAAAGCTGCTGATACCCTCCCTTAGGAGGGTGTAGTCAGCTTTTGAGAAGTTTTTAACCTGGTTATGGCTGGGAAGGGGTTGGGTGGGATAGAAACTTTGAATGAGACAGACTGATGATCTGATCTCACTAGGGAAAAACATACTATGGGAGTGGTGCAGCAGTCATCCATGTTGGTGAGAACCAAGTCCAGTGTCTTATCTCCCCTTGTGGGAGATAAGACCAGCTGATCTAGTGCGTTAGAACTGAAGAAGTCAAGGAATCATTGGGTGAGTGAATTAGTGCAGGAATAGTTCACCCAGTCTATGGTAGGGTAGTTGAAGTCACCAAGGATCAGAGTGTTAGGGGGTACCTTGATGGAGTCAAGTAGGTCCAGGTAGGAGGTGTGGGTGTCCTGAGACATGGAGGGGGGGGTCTGTAGCTGGCTATAGCTTGGATGGGTGTCTTGCCAACTGTCAGTTGCACCTGGAATAATTCCAGTGTGTCTTGCTGGTAAACTAGTCTGGAGGTGTGCCTGTCTTTAATGAAGATAGAGACTCCACCACCCTTAGTCTTTTTGACCTCATTTTGGGGTCAAAAAGTGTGGAATGAGGTATAGCCTGGTAAAGCAGGGGTGCTCTCCGCAGCCCTGAACCAAGTTTCTGTGACTGCACAAACATCAGCATCTTCCAGTGTGAGGAGAGCCTCCAGTGAGGCCACTAATTCTGAGGATACACATGCTCACAATAAAGGGAATACTTCATTTCCATAAAATTTAAGTATTCTCTTTAATCTGCTTTGTTATGACTTCAGAGTAAATACATTTTTGTATAAATTATGTCACACACACAAAGAGGTAAAACCCTGATATTCAGTCTCTTCATTTTAAAGACATATATTTAATTCCATACATAAAAGTAAGACTCATAGAAGAACACATCCACTTTCTCCAGTATTGCAAAGATTTGATATGCATCTTCCATGCTGCAAGAAACTACCTGCATCACATTCCTCCTACAGTAAGTCACAAATGGTAAAAATATGAAACTAAAACATTTAAACCCTATGCATAAAAAAATACATAATTCACAAATACCAATCCAAAGCAATCTGCAGTTATTTTTCCTATAAGAAAACTCGGTGGTGGGAATTTAATAAAACCTACATGGCCTTTTTACTATATAAGCATCGTGGCATGCTGCTTACACAAAAGTAAGCAGGTGTGCAATCCAGTAAGCAGTGCTGAGCAGCGCGCACAAGCACGCCATCTTCGGAAGTTCTGAGGCATGCAAATCACCTCATAAAGAGGTGAATATCATGAAAATGGGCAAGTAGAGTGATCAAGCAAGCAGATAGCCCTGCAGCCCTTGTGTCAGTGTCCGTAGTGCACATGAAAAACGTCTGTGTACAGGATATCAGACAGACAACAGGGGCTGTAAAATGCAGGTAGACAGACAGAAATTGCGTAACACATACAGATATGAGAAAAACTATCCACAGTGTGTCCAAAAATGTAAGGGAAATAATTTAAAATCATTTACATTTTTTTAATGATCTGGGTATATCTGTACAGTGCACCACAGTGTGCAAACATGCTTTTATGAAAAAAAATAAAAATAAAAAAAAGAATGGAAAAAACACAATTAATAGTATGTGATAGAAATGTTTTATAGGACCCTATGTGGAGTATCTGCAATGGTGGAATGGTGCTGTTGCTAATGAGGTAGGACCTGGAACTGTGTAGTTTGCAGGCTGTGTGCATGGATCCCTGTGCAAATGAGGTGGGGTTACTGAATAGCACAAATGGGTGTCTGTATCCACAGATCCCGTCTGTGTAGGCACAGAATCATGTTGGTGTCCAGAGAAGAGGTAGCTGACATCAAGAGGGGGTGTGTCTGAGGACATGTAAGCTTATTGAAGCTCAGCTGTGCCTGTTTGCACGGCATGCCACTGTGCTCAGCGGGGGGGGGTTTATACTGGCTGCTAAGCTTTATTTACCTTTCAGGAACGTGTTTCCATGTGTTTGATTGGCATGCCCCTGTGCTGAGTATGACCTTTTGGGGGGGTGTGTGCAGTGACTGATAATCTTGGTTTACCTTCATGGCACTTGTTTCTGAGTGTTTGCATGGCGCGCCGCTGTGCTGAGTGTATCTAAAAGCTAATGATATATTAATTACTGATGACCCCTGTTTCACTTAAACCAGGGCCATTAAATCTTCTTAATGATGTACTTGGCAGGTGGAATGCATCATAGGTAGCCAATCACACAGCACCTACAGTAGAGCACTATAAATTATGTATACACACTACATTCCTATTTTTTCACCCATACTCTGCACCATTAGAGTGCAGACTTGGGAATTTTAACTGAAAGAATGCTCGGGGCTGCTGCAGGTCTGCAACATCTCTATGTGCTAGATGCCAAAGTCAGTGCTGGAGCTGCTGACAATAGACCTAGGCAGAGAAGGAGAAGAGTGTTCAGGCCCAGGGTAACCTTACAGGAGCTACATGAGCTGGAGATTGTAGAGTGCTACAGGGTAGACAAGGACATACTACAAGAACTCACTGAGCTGTGCCAGCCTCAACTCATACCCAGAGCCAACAGAGGAGAAGCCATCCCAGTGAAAACAAAGATATGGGGCCAGATTCACGAAGCCTCCGTGTAAGAGTTATAACTCTTACACGGAGGCTGCAGTTAAACAGTGTGATGTCAGCATGTCATGCATATGCATGAGGTGCATGAGGCATGCTGAATCACACTAGTAACTCTTACACGGTCCATGTAAGAGAGTAGGGGGCGTGTCTGTAGGCTAAGCCCTGCAAGCGGACACGCCCCCGGAAGACTATAATGGCTGAAAGTAAACAGCCACGAGAGAGGCCATGGAAATGTGAATAAACACACTACACAACACATGCCCGACTGACCATCAGTGTATAAAGTGAAGAGATGTTATAAAATTAAATTAAAACCTTTTTTTTTTTAAAACCCGTAAATGTTTGCTACTGTGTGCGCTCGTGTGCGGTGTGCTACTAAGCGCAATTGCAGTTAGCAGTCAGTGGAAAAGGATATAAGAACTAAATATGCAAAGTAAGCCAAGAAGTAATAGCTTAGCAGTAGAGTTGCAGGCCTAAGAGTAGGCAGGCACGGTTCGAGCCCCCACAACAACCTTTTTTTTTTTTTTGTAAATAAGCACTAAGCCCCTGACAGTATTGTACAAATGTAAAAGTATTCCCTTTTGTAAAATGGAATGAAATGGAGCATATATTTTGAAGTAAAACAATAATAAAAATAGTCAGAAATGTACTGATAGCTAAGCTGCTGTGAGACAGACTGCTCGTAGCTGAGTACTGTTTAACAAGCTGCAAATTGCATGCCCGTTGCTAAGCACCGGTTTAATAGGCTGAAACTGTTTGCAACTAGCTGTGCTTAGCTGAACATGTGTGTGACTAGCCAATTAAGATTTATCCCAGCGCACACCGTTTGCGCCGCTCCACAAGCTAACTGGCAGTGCGCGCGTGAGCTCCGTGCAACGGCGCAGACCTGGTTTACAGTGCTTAAAAGTGCCTTTATGGCACTTTGATTGACAGGTCCTGTACTCAGTTTGAAAGTTTGCAAAGAAAAATAAATTCCCACTGTCAGTCTCTAACCCAGGACCTTGGTAACATTAGTCTGTATGACCTACCACTAAGCCATGCTTGCTTTACAAGAACACAGTGCTAAAATAAATATAACATGTAATAGTAGGAATCAGTATAAAGGCAATATAGGAGGTGTACTATCCAAAGCATGTCAGGTAGAGTTTCAATGGCCAAATTACTGGATTCCCATACTAGTTCAGTGTTAACAGAAACAGCCCTGCTACTTGTTAGCTTGTACATAATAAAGTAAGGTAATGTACATATATGAAGGTATGTATATCTACACATACAGATATATAAATATATATTAATACATATGAAATATAGTTGTAGGTGTCAGTATCCATACACACTCACTACAGGAAACAGTGAAGATAAATGCAGCAACCAGAATCTGCAACACAGCCTGGCTCCTGTGAGACCTACTAACCCCTTTAACTGCTTAAAGGTGCCTCCAGCACTTTGATTGATAGGCCCTATACTCAAATCACAAGCAGAATATAAGCATACTAGTAGGCCCTACCCCAAGACCATTGTAACACTAGTCTGTATGACCTACCACTAAGCCATGACTCTCATACAGGAATATAGTGCTAAATAAGTGGAACATGTAATAGTAGGAATGAAGATAAAGGCAATATAGTATGACTACTAACTAAAGCATGTCAGGCAGACTTTTATAGTCCCAATTACTGGATTTTCCCATACTAGTGTAGTGTTAACAGAAACAGCCCTGCTAATTGTTAGCTTGTACCCAATAATGTCAGCTAATGTACATATATGAAAGTATGTATATGTACACAGATATATATATATATTTATATAGCAATACATATGACATATAGTTGTAGGTGTCAGTATGCATACACACTCACTACAGGAACAGGCAAGAGAAATGCAGCAACCTGAATCTACAACACAGCATGAAGCATGGGAGATGTACTAACCTTCACACTCACAGAACACTGTCAACAGCATACCAGCATGGTCCACGCCCTACAATCTGAAAGGGCAACGCCTATCTCACATACCCTTTTATAGCAGTGTCCTGAAATCACAGTGAGACATGCAATCAGTACACACCTGGCTGCATGCAATTAGCAAATGCTGTCTTACAATTGGTGCAGAGGCCATCACATGGACCTATGCAGATACCTACAAAGCAATGAGTACCCACACTACACTCATGCAATACATTCATTGCACAAAACCGACAGAGAAAGAGAGAGAGAGACAGAGAGAGAACAAAACAGAAATAAAGACAGCCAGCAGCAGAACCAGCAGCAGCAGCAGCAGCAGCAAACTTCAAGCAGCACCAGTGACACACCAACAGCTGCCACAAACACAGGTAATGCAAAGTAGCAGGTTAATACTGCGTTTACTGTGACACCTCCAAATGTATCATAGTTCACTATCTATAGGTATGTGCATGAGATAGGTTGTGTGTACATAGTCCTGAAATATAAACATATGTAATATTGCTGTACATGTTACCCATACTTAACACTTCCATAGCTTAGAACACAAGGCCAGTTGTGCATATGATGCAGTAGTTCCCAGGGTCAGTAGAGGTTCCTCCTCAATGGTGTGGGACCACTGTGTATGTATGACACTGTTCAGGTACATATCCTGTAGTATGGCCAGGGATTAATATCAGTCTGTCATGTGGTGCTATGTCCTCCAGGGGTGAATGTAGCACACATCCAGGGATACCATTTTGTAACAGTGATGCTATGTGTTCTGCAATGATGAAGGTGGCTCTCACCTGGACATGTGAGAGGATAGGGAGGTGACAGTCATTTGGGATAACTAATACCACATGTGTAGGAGAATGGGGGGGGGGACCTGCACCTAAACTGTCTGAAACAATGTTGCCAATATCTGTGCATGTGGTGAATGTGAAGCATCTTAACACTGCTGACCACAGATGCCTTGCTGTCATGTGAATCTGCCCTGTGCTGCAGTAGCCTCCTACTATTTTTATACAATATGCCTGTATCTGTACTCCACTGGACATGATTAATAAGTGGTGTGTAGTTGTTCTGGGTTAGATATGTGTGTGCACAGTACATGCAGTATGTGGGATGTCTGTGGTGAGCATATGCAAAGGTGCTGGTGGTGTGTGTTGTGGCTACCACTGGCCCAATGGGCTGCATGGATAGCATCACTGTCATAACTACTGAATAACTGTGTAATTAAATGCATACATAGCAAGGTAGTGTACTGTGCTTGTGGTGTTGTTCGGATATGTAAATCCAGGCTGAGTAATGTGTGCACATCACAGGGTTGGGTTGGATGGCAACACACATCCAGTATGTAGGGATGAACACCCAGAATGTGTCAGGCGTGTCACCTGTGCAGAAGTATCCGGCCATTACCTGTGCATCCCACAACACACACACATGCAACATATGGCAGAAGTACTATAGCAGTACACACATGTTCATAGGTTCATACTAGGCTATTTGCCCTAGGGCATTGGTGAGCCTAGTAGAATGTGTTTGTCTTTCACCACCCAATTACAAGTTATGCTGCTATGCCCTTGTCCGATGTTAGTATACTGTGCCTCTGTCTAACAGTGACATAGAAGTGATACCTGGGGTACAACTATGATCTACATCCAGTCATCCAGATTCCTATGGAAGAGAGTCAATGAGGGACTCTGCCTAACCTGTAGTGTCAGCTCATTACAGAGTGAAGGAGCCTCTCAGTCAGGAATATGCCCTCCAGCATGTCCATGGATGTCAGTGCTGAGGTCCAGCTCTCCTGAGCATGTGGCTGTATGGGACTCTGATTGCCTGAGGTGCAGCATGTTCATTACTGCTGGGTAGGACATGGCTGTATATGGCACGCACAGATTGCCTCTGAACCGGCAATAAGCCACTGAGTCCAGCGGGATTTACTTTACCTGGGAAGCATATGACATCTGTATGAGCCATTGCATCCCCTTGATGAGGTACTGTTGTCCTGTACCAGTTGCTGTGGGTGTCTGGTTAGGTACATCCCAAAAGGTGCATTGTACGCAATTATAGGCTTGATGATGGATGAGTAAAGAGGCACAATGACCTCCCCTGCCATACATGTGAATCCCTCATGATTAGCTGGGCTATATAACATGTCTTTCAATCCACATTGGCCATGTGGTTGACAAATGACAGACCGCTACCATGTTTCCACCCCAGGTCCCCAACTACGTCTTCTGTACTCAATGGCCTAACACCTATGTTGTACTGTGCCACCAATGTGGAGGCGTGGGAATCTGCATTGAATACTGATACTCCCCTCCTTTGTTCAAGTGTTGTGGCCGACAAGAATGGTAACAGCTATAACCTGGTAGTACTGGTGTGCTCCTGTGAAACCTGAAACAGGTTCATGTTACTGCACAGATATCGATGTCCAGCATGTCAAGTAGGGTTTTGAGTGTGTGCATCCTTAGGTCTAGACTTCTGGTGTTGAGTAGCATCACTCTCACTTCCTCATCCTTTGTGATACAAATGGATGTGGGTTTGCCTTATGAGCCTTGCCTAATACAGGCACTATGGGTGTAGCAAGAGTCTCCGCCAAATTCCAATGGGACAGGGGTGACAGGTGCAAGCTGTCCCTAGCAAAGCATACCACCCCAAGATGGCAGGCATTGGCACACCTGTGAATGACACCAGTATGTCAGTCAATTGTTGGAAGGGATCATCGTGCCTTGATATTGTGGCATGGTTCTAGGTGAGGGTAGGATGCTACTCAAGGTCAGGGTCAAACTGTCTTGGGCAACGTGCTCAGAGAGCTCTGTACTGTCTCATGTCATGTAGTCCAGGGAGGAATGTGTCAGGCCATTCACACCAGCATGGACAGTGACTGAGTCATACCTGTACTTGCCTTGGGGTTACCTGAGTGTTTGTGTTATGTGGCAGGTCATAGTGGCCGACAGGCTGCACATTGTGACCCTCACCTCATTAAGCCTGGTGAACATGATGTTAGTGTGCCTGATGATAGAGGCACCTAGTACAGGTGTATGAGGTGTGTTGTTTACTGTTAATGGCTGTGAGTGTTCA